>NC_134484.1:57790548-58010195 GCF_040206685.1 Ascaphus truei | reverse complement strand
AAAAAATGCTTGTTACATTATAATACATTAAAAATGTATTCAGAGGTTTTTTTAAATGCTACAAGTATTTTCTCATAGTTCAGAACTGATTAATTAAAAAAAAAACATGTAGGATATTGTTTGGTCTGCAGCTTTAACTATTTTTTTCTTTCTATTTAGCAACCCTAATTTCAAAGCCTTTTAACTCATTAACCCTTGCTCCCTATCTTTATCCTTGTTTACCACCCTTTTATATCCACTGCATTATTTCCTGGACCCAGCCTTTCTCCTTATATTATTCTCCTTTCCCCCACACTCTTTCATCCTTCTCTCCTCTGCTTCTTTGTCATCTCTCCTAACCCCTGGCCCTATGCTTTTCACCCATCATAACCATTTTCTTCTATCCCATGCCTCCTATTCCATCCCTTATATCTATTCTACTCCCCACTCATAAGCAGTAAAGAAACGCATAGAAGTAGGGTGCCTCAAAGATATGTGGTAGGTAATGAAGGGGAATGCATATGGATTCCTCAAGAAATTATGAGAGAGAAATTATGAAAGTGGGGAGAAAAAAGGAAAGAAAAGTGCAAAACTCTCATGGTGTAGTATTGGATTTAATTTATGGATATATAAAGGGGGGTAATGTGTGCACATACAAAAAGAGATCATTAAAAGCATGTAGCTATAAACCATAAACGTAGACATCAGGGCAAGTCCTCACGCTGACATCCAGCCTTGTGAAGAAGAGGATAGCGGAAGGCAGGCAAACTTGTAGTCACCACTGAGGGAACACTGAATCCGACGCATAGAGTCCCAGTCCTGTGGAGCAGACTCTCACAATGACACTAAACCAGGGTTAGCAGAGACACCGAACCTCCTAACTCAGAGTCCCAGGATTCTGGGAAGGAAACCCTGTAACCAGGTCTGCATGTTGACACGGTTTCTAACTGTACTCTCTGTGAGGCTGATGGGTTTGCAAACCCCACTCCCTTTACCTACAAGGGCTTGCTGACAGTCCACAAAATGATATACCCTACAGAGGGCTCAGCACAAAGGACTGGGCTTTGCTGGCAAAGGGCACCGCCCTGTGTGCTACGTTTTGTTTGATGGTTATACTATGCTAAAACACCACAGTGACTGGTTTATCCACTTGTCCGGTGTCTCTGCAAACCCTGGCTGGGTGTCATTGGGAGAGTCTGCTCCAAGGGGACTTGGATTATCTGCGCTAGATTCAGTGTTCCCTCAGTGGTGACTACAAGTTTGCCTGCCTGTCACAAGTCTGGATGTCAGCCTGAGGACTTACCCTGATTTATTTATTTATTTATTTATTTTTATTTATAAAATATTTTACCAGGAAGTAATACATTGAGAGTTACCTCTCGTTTTCAAGTATGTCCTGGGCACAGAGTAAAACAAATAATACATGGTTACAAATACAGTTACATAAATGAACAAGGTATACATTTATATACAAGACATTGCATGCACAGTTAAAGAAAATATATATTATGAGCGTATGAAACAGTTACAGACCAGATTAAAGTGTGAGACAGCCTTAGATTTGAAAGAACTTAAGCTGGTGGTGGATATGAGAGTCTCTGGTAGGTTGTTCCAGTTTTGGGGTGCACGGAAGGAGAAGGAGGAACGTCCGGATACTTTGTTGAGTCTTGGGACCATGAATAGTCTTTTGGAGTCTGATCTCAGGTGATAGGTACTGCATGTGGTAGGGGTGAGGAGCTTGTTCAGGTAGCTGGGTAGCTTGCCTAGAAAGTATTTGAGGGTGAGACAGGAAAGGTGAACTTTGAGCCTAGACTCTAGTGATGACCAATCTAGTTCTTTGAGCATTTCGCAGTGATGTGTGTTGTAGTTGCATTGGAGAACAAAACGACAAATTGAATTGTAGAGGGTGTCAAGTTTGCTAAGGTGGGTTTGAGGAGCCGAGCCATATACTATGTCTCCATAGTCAATAATTGGCATTAGCATCTGCTGTGCAATACGCTTTCTGACCAGGAGACTTAGGGAGGATTTGTTCCTGTAAAGTACCCCTAGTTTGGCATAGGTCTTGGTTGTCAGGGTATCAATGTGCATCCCGAATGTTAAGTGGGAGTCAAACCATAAGCCCAGGTATTTAAAACTAGTGACAGGTGTTAGGGTGGTTTTAGCGTTGGTTCTAATCAGGAGCTCAGTCACTGGAAGCTTTACAAATTTAGTCTTGGTCCCAAATACCATTGTTACAGTCTTGTCAGTGTTTAAAAACAGTTTGTTTTGGGAAATCCAGTTTTCGAGTCTCAAAAAGTCAGACTGAAGTATGTGTTGAAGGTCAGAGAGGCTATGGCTGTGTGCATACAGGATTGTGTCATCTGCATACATGTGTATTGAGGCTTCCTTACAAGCTGTGGGAAGATCATTAATGAACACTGAGAAGAGTAGGGGCCCCAGAACAGAGCCTTGCGGGACACCACAGGTGATATCCAGGGGGTTGGAGTTAGAGCCTGAGATGGACACATGTTGGGATCTTCCTGATAGGTAGGACTGAAACCAGTTTAAAGCATGTTTCCCTATTCCAGAGCTCTGGAGTTTGTTAAGCAGGATAGCATGATCAACTGTGTCAAAAGCCTTTGCAAAATCTAGGAATACTGCACCAGTGAGTTGTCCCCGTTCCATTCCACACTGGATTTCATTGCAAACTTTTAGCAGGGTAGTTACGGTGGAGTGTTTGGGACGAAACCCAGACTGGAATTGGCTAGGGAAATTTGTCTTGGTGTAGAACTCGCTTAATTGGGAGTGGACACATTTTTCCATAACTTTGGATAGAATTGGGAGAAGTGAGATTGGCCTGTAGTTTGAGACAGTGTTTTTGTCCCCACTTTTGAAGATTGGGACAACTCTGGCAGTTTTCCAGGTCTTAGGGATATGGCCTGCAGACAGGATAGAGTTGACTATGGACGCAATTGGTTTGGCAATGGCTGGGGCACCAAGTCGTAGGAACCTAGATTGTAGTAAGTCGGGTCCACATTGGCTGCTTAGTTTTAGTTTGAGGAGCGCTTGTGTAATCTCCTCTTCAGATACTGGGCTAAATTGAAAATTGTGGGCAGTGTTGGGAGGGGGTGGGACTATAGGGGTACTCCCAGGATGAGATTCAGGTTTGGGGTTTGTGCTGCGTTTCGCTAGTAAGTTAGTGATGTCTACGTTTATAGTTTTTATACCTACATGCTTTTAATGATGTTCTTTTTTTGTATGTGCACTCATTACCCCTTTTATATATCCTTAAATGGAATCCAATACTACACCTTGAGGGTTTTGCATTTATCTGACAATGTAATTTTTTGCCATTACATGTAAGATTTAAGGCCCATTTAATTTGTATACATTCTGTACTGGGTTTAAGATGTCAGATTTTGATGAATGGGTTCAAAAAGTATTTATCATAGAGAGAAGATTATAAAAGGCTATACATTTAGTGAATATAAAAAAATTAGGCTAGTTTAAAATTTATGAATCTGTGGCTGTTCCCTATTAAGATTAAAATTGAATTTTTCTGTATATAAAAATGTCTCCACAACTGATAAACATTTTTAATATAGCTCAAGAACAAAAGATTTACACTGTTGACATGCTAATCGTGGCTATTATGAAATATTAGTAAAGACTTACGTTTCAGTAGCGTTGCCATTATTTCAACATTACATTTGCAAACAATCCACCCTGCCCATGCTTTAACTTCCAGTTGGTACATCTCATCAAAAGATAAAGTTGTTTTTATACACTTAGACACTGTCTAAAAAATATCTCTGAAATATATTGACTATATTTTTCTGTTACCTTAAATTTTAGTGCATTTAGATTTAATAATTTTATTAACACATTTTCCGATGTTCTTAAACCCCTAAAGTGGTACAATGGTCTAGTGACTCTAGTCTATTGAGTATCTATCCACTTCTAATGCACAATTTGTTAGTCTTGGCTGGAACCAGAATTAAAACAAACTGTCATACAAAGGAAGCCTCTCATAACATATTGGTTTTCCTTCTGTTACGGCAACTTAAAATTGCACAGCATTCGAATATGTACAAAAAAAGCTGTGTGTGCTGTGCATGCGCATAATAATTTGACTTTTGTCACAGAAATTTACTTATAACGCGCGTGCTCGGCACACGTGTCAGTCAGTGTATGTGTCAGTCAGTGTGTGTATCTGTGTCAGTCAGTGAGTATGTATGTGTGTCAGTCAGAGAGTATGTATGTGTGTTTGTTTGTGTGTGTGTCGGTCACTGTGTGTATGTGTGTCGGTCACTGTGTGTATGTGTGTCGGTCACTGTGTGCATGTGTGTCAGTCAGTGTGTGCATGTGTGTCAGTCAGTGTGTGCATGTGTGTCAGTCAGTGTGTGCATGGGTGTCAGTCAGTGTGTGCATGGGTGTCAGTCAGTGTGTGCATGTGTGTCAGTCAGTGTGAGTCTCCTGACTCCCCCCCACCCCATGCGGAGCTGCTGCTCTGTCTGAGTCTCCCCCCCCTCCTTCCCCCTCCCCCCCCTCCTCCTCCTCCTCCCCCCCTCCTCCTCCACCCCCCTCCTCCTCCTCCTCACCCCCCCTCCTCCTCCTCACCCCCCCCTCCTCCTCCTCCTCACCCCCCTCCTCCTCCTCCCCCCCCTCCTCCTCCTCCCCCTCCCTCATCCTCCTCCCCCCCCACACAAGTGAATAAACATCCTATCCCTTTGTAAGGGCTAACTCACTTTCCCAGTCCCTATCTGCAGGGCTGGGAGGATAGGCCTCTTTCCAACCTATGGCCCCAAAGTCCAAAGAGGTATCTGTAATCAGTGGGCCCTTTATGCCAGTCTCTAGGTAGGTGTCTGTTGAGGGCCACCCTCTGGCGGGTTCCAGGGTCTGCTGTACCATGGAGTAGAGGTCTGGTTCTTGGGGATATTGCTGGCAGTACAGTCTTGTGCTCAAGACCACTTGTGTTCCTGGGAATCTCTTCTAGCAACCCAGTTACTCTGTGCTCAGGAGATCTCCTGCAGTTCAGGCAGGAGGCTTTTCTACCTGTCTGGTGAGCCAGGTGGAGACTGGTTAATGGTCTCTAGCTGCAATTAACCAGTTCCCTTCTGGATTTCTCAGACCAATACAGGCTTTCTTTTGAAGCCCTTTTAGACAGGAGTTGAGACATTTTAGACAGGGGTTGAGGCCCTGTTACAGCCCCCCAAAAAGCTATCACAACTAACAACAAATCAGCATATTTTATGAGGCTAAGTAGTTTACTTTGACATTAGCTACCATTTAGGTCTTTCTCAAATAAGGAGTTATCTACTTAATGGCTGTAGCCGAATGCAAATCTAACAAAGGGACCTTATTACAAATATGACATTCAAATAATGTAATCGTTTATAAAAGGCATTAGAAAGATTTAATACAGTATTTGGAATACTTCGTGTCACTAATATTTTCACAAATTAATGTACACTTTTTTAAAACTTTAGAGCACCCAAATGTGCCAGTAAGAACAACATATATAAATGTCCTCATACTGTACCTGTTCTTTTTCTCTCTACAATTGCACACACCACCTCCCTCTCTTTTCTCCTCCATCTGCACTCTCCCTGTGATCTTCCTAAAACCTAATCCTCTATCATGGGTATGCAAGGCCAAATCAAATATCCCTACAAACATTTTCTTGTCTATGTGAATTTCTACATTTTTGTCACATTTGTGGGAGATTTATTACATTGCATTAATGTCATTTTTCATTTTCCTTTTTTGATGTACGGTTATTTAAAACGATGCACTTATATTCATTACATTTTTGGAAGAAGTAGAAACTTTGTTCAGTTAATTATTTCTACATATATCACCATCGGAGCATAGCGACCTCGGAAAGCACTCAACTTTCCCTGACACTTTCATGACTATGTCATTTCTTCAGAGGGAAAGTGAATTCTGGTACCGAGTTATCTATTCAGTAAAGTGTGAAAGTCATTATTCATCAGTAATGGTCATTCACCAAAACTGCAATTTACAATCAATAGCAGTTATATCTCTATAAAATACATAGGTATTTGCATCCCTTACTATTTGCATCTCTTACTATTTGCGTCTACTTATAGAGGATATAGTGAGATGAACCTCTACAGAGCTTCATTTTTTTATTTTCTTTATTTCAATGGCTGAAACATTAAGGATGATTAATTATTAAATATTAAGGATGATTATCAAATAATTATAAAGGGAATGTGCTTGCTTTTATTTCCACATGCCATGAAACGTTTTTTTTTTTAAATCCTCTGAAGATCTTTTTGGTAGTATGAAAGCAATTATTTGTATTTGTTGTCTCGGAGTTTAGCTTAGTAACAGAATAATCCTCCAGTCAATAGAAAGTTTTAAGCATATTGGAATGTTATCAAAACCTCTTTATTCTGTTGTTTTTTTCCCTCAGTTTCTAAGGAGAGCTAATGACCACACATTGCAAGCTGCTGTCTATCCCTAAATTTACTTTGGGTAGAGCAATATTTAGTGATGAGATGATATCGTTAAGAATATAACTAAGATACACATAAAGCCATAAAACTAAAGCCCACTTTTGGATGTACAGTATTATAAGAATAGAATACAGCCTGTGTGGCACAAATGACTTCCACAAAAGTCATTCAACGTTCTAGTATCTAATGGAGAGGTGTAGTGATAGATTTATTGCAGGCATTGTCACCCTTAAACAGACCCGGGAACATAAAAACATAAGAATCCTTCTTATGTAGATAAAATACAAATGTACAGAGCTTCTGAAACCTCACGGGTTTCTTCTTCAGAAGTGCACATTATTATCCTGAAAGAGCTAACTTCATATTTGTTCCAGGTAAAACAAAGCCATTTTAACCAAAACAATGCATCTCATTTACATCGATGTGCTTCATCAAAGTGAATATTTATAGGAAAATATTGTTGGTAAGCAATATCCTACATAGTTGTTTGGAGAGTCTATTTCTTAACTTATCAGTTGTATTTTACCTAAAGAATAGCTCCAAACAACAAAGGCTGGGGCAAACATAACGGGATGGGCCGGCTCCCACTGGGCATTGGCCCATGTAATGGGTATAGGGGTGTTAGGTCAGGGGGGGGGAGGCTGTTGGGGGAAATTTAGGGCTAGGGAGGAAGAGGAAGGGCCACTCACCTCATGGCTCAAGTGAAGCAGGTCTATCCACCCTCCCTTATTTACCATGGTTGTTTTGTGTGTTTTTGTGTTTTGAATTAAGTTTGTTCGTTTATTTAATATATATTATTAATATATATGTAGCCCTCATTCCCTCACCCTAAGGGAGATGGTGTTGCTACTGGTGTATGCTGTGGCTGCGGGCTCATACCAGAGTGGTATAACAGGTCACAGTCCCTGATGCAGTACCCATACATAGGCCTTTACTATCTCTCTCTTTGTAGATACCTTACCCCCTCATGGGGCAAGGCCTAAGCCTGCTCCATCTGGGGAGTGGCTCTCTTCTATGTCTGCACACACTAAAGTCTATCCCAGAACAACTACTCTCACAAACCCTATGCTACACTATAGAAGGGGAAAAACCCTCCTTCCCTGGGGAGTGGCTAATAAGCCGGCCTACACACTATCATAGACCCCCCTTACCATAGCAGGCTAACCCTGAACGTTATTGAACATGCACACTGAACAATGTAACATACCCAGCATAGTCTACTGCTAACACTGCCCACTTACTAAATGGGACTTACAGGGTTATAAGGCCAGGGAATCAGTAGTCCCAGGGGACTGGGCTACATATATAATAATAAAAATGAATATATACAAACATTCAGATGAAAAAAACAATGATGTGGAGAGTGGAAATATGTTTGTCACAGCTGTGTGGGACGGTTGTTTATGGTTCAGACAGGGCTTAAGTGTCAGGTTTGGGAATATTACCCTGTCAGTAATTGGTGTTTGGCCTACCCCGGGCTGCTGGTGTTCGGAAGCATCATCCTTGGTGGAAGACACTGTACAGTTACTGTGTCGGTTGTCCGACAGCCACTATGGCCACAGCAATGCTGGGTCTGAGTTGGGTTTAAAAATATGTTGTGTCATCAATAAAAGCAGTGGCTTTATTCCTACGGTATTCCTCCAGTTGTCTTTTTTTGGCAGTAGGGGCTCATTGGATCTACCCCAGTCATGCTGAGGTAGTGGCAAATTATCTCTTGCAACTGAGACAGTCCCATTTCATCTTTGCTTTCCCATGCAGCAGAAGGGTGCTAAAAAAGCACAATTTTTGCCTGCAATACATACATGCTTTCATAGTTTATCATACTTCATTATCTCATTCTCCGGTGTGTGCCTTTCCCTAAAAAGAAGTTGTAACCGCCACACTTGTTGCTTAATTCAGCAAATCTTTATTACCTTTCAGTCCAGGGTGCAGAAACAGGAAGTGACAATGTTTTGGGTGCCATACCTTCATTAAAAACTATGGTATAATATGAGAAAAATTAAGAACCGCAGAAAAAAAACTAATTTAAAAAAAAGTTGAGGAAGGTGAATTCTGCAACCTGGTACTCAAAAGTAGACATATATGTAGTGTGATGGTTAGTTGCTCAGCCGGTGCAGATTCCATCAATGGTTCTGTCCTAGCACGCGGGTATGTGCGGAATCCCTGTGACTAGACTGATCAAGATTAACACAGAAGGGGTCCCAGTTTCTGAATGGAACTCCCGCTGTGTGAGTCCCAGCAGACCACATCAGTCTTTAAGAGATGCGCAGTGAGAGTAGATAGAATCAATCACTTTCTCTGTGCACCTCAAACAGACGATCGCACGGCCTTTATTTTATTTTACTAACATAGAATTGACGTACCGGGTCTTCGGAGCAGAATCACATTAATTTAAGCCCGGGGACGCCATGCTTCCCGAGTTACATGCCCGGTTAGGGGTCCCAGTATCTCCTGCGCGTTTAAATGTCCCTGTAACCTGCACCGTGACGTGGGAGAATTAAACATGCAGGGAGAGACCGGTACTCCATACCGCTTCCGCTTCCGGAGCCTGTAACTCAGGAAGCAGAGGGTCCCCAGGGCTGAATTTAATGTGGTTCAACTCCGGAGACCACCTACTTCAATATTATGTAATTAACATAAAATAAGAGCAGCTTCATTACCTTAGCAGCTAGCCGCTAAGGTAATGAAGGGGTTAAACCAAAGTACCTGGTTTCTTGGGGGTAGAGCGGGTGAGTGAAGGAGGTAGTGGCCCCAGGGCGGATGGTTTTGTGTACCAAGAAGGTTGCGAGCCAAGCACTAAGGTAATGAAGGGGTTAACCCATCCTGCTACCCTGCCAGGAGGCCTAATCTCATGCGGGGCAACTACAGTACACCCTTCATGCACCCTGTGACAGAGTGAAGTCAACTCCTATCAGTTACGCCTGGGAGACATATGTCTGAGTGCTTCATCCAGCACTCATAAGGGTTAACTCAGGTGGAGGTTAGGAAATCAGAACTCTTTAGCTGACACCTGAGAGCCAGCAAGGTAGATAAGGATCATGTGACTGGCAGTAGCTGACAGAGAGACAGAGAAGCACACTGCTGCGTGAGCCCTTAGCCAGAGGGATTTCACCAAAGACTACTTCAACTAAAGTAAGGATTATTCATTTGTTTACTGACTGCTTAAAGTACCCTTATGGTTTGGTTCTGGTTTAGCCAGACAGCCTGCTAGATAGGTCTGCTGTGTTATTAGTCAGTTTTTCTCCCAAAGTGGAGCAGGGTTTATTTTGTTAAAGGGACAGTGTACCCGCATGTTATGTTACTGTGGAGAAATAAAGCCACTGAACGTTTTTATTTATCCTGAAACTATACGTGTGGACTGTTCCCTGACCTTGGCTACAGGCCGTCCTGCCACAGGTGGTGTCAGAAGTGGGATGTTGGACGGCCCCTGTATCTGAAGGGCCACACAAAAAAAAAAAAATTGGAAAAAATGGAGAAATTTTTTTCTCAGTTCCTTGAGCAACAGCTCCAGCTAGCAGAGAAGCAAGCAGAGCGACAAGCCCAGCAAGATGAGCAACAAGCCCAGCAAGCTGAGCGATAAGCCCAGCAAGATGAGCAACAGGCCCGGCGAGAGGAAAAGCTACTCCAACTGCTGGTCGAAGGCCCAACCCCAGGCAGACCAGGGATTCCAAATAACCCACCGGTGATGCTGCCTAAAATGAAGCCAAACGAAGACCCAGAGGCATTTCTCCTCACTTTTGAAAGGGTAGCCACGGCCCACGGCTGGACAGTTGATCGCTGGGTAACGACGCTGGCTCCACTTCTCATAGGGGAAGCTCAGGCAGCCTACCAGGCTCTTCCAGCGGACGAGGCCATGGATTATCAGAAACTAAAGGCTGCTATTCTGGATCGCCTAGGCCTCACGCCAGAGACCTACCGACAGCGGTTCCGGACAGTCAAATATACAAACCGAGACAGACCCCGGGTCGTAGCCCACCGCTTAGTAGACTTATGTACCAGGTGGATACAACCGGGAAAACATGACAAGGCAGAGATCCTTGAACAGTTTGTGCTCGAGCAGTTCATGCAGATACTGCCCCCCTCCTCCCGCTCCTGGGTAAAAAGACACGCTGCATTTTCCCTGGATTCAGCGGTCCTCTTGGTGGAAAACGTCCTGGGCGACGACACCCAACAGGATAGCTGGGAACGGCCGGGGCAAACACCAGTTGCGTCCGGTGATACTAGAGGCAGGAGAGCAGACAATCGAGGGGTCTACAACCCGCCAGCTCGGGAGATCCAGTCAACCCGATCGGAAGACCCTTTCCCATCTCGGAGGGTTCCTGGTACAAACTCACGCAGAGATGCCCATCCTGGGTCCGAGGCCACTGTATCACTCAAGGGAGTCCGCCACCCACAGTATTCCCCGAGAACCTGGACTCCTGTCACCCACCCGGTGGAGAGGATAACCCCACCAACCAGAAGGGAGGACCCCATCCAACAGCGGAGAGGTCCAAACTCCGAGCCCCGTCGAGAGCTTCCGCGGACGACCGCGTTTGCGGACTCAGGAGATGAGGAGATGGACTGTTCATATGGCAGAACCACTGCCACAGCTTGTCTCCGAGGGGACCACAATCCGTGGTTAGTCCCAGCATCTCTGGAGGGGACAAAAGTAAACGCCATGCTGGACTCGGGCTCTGGAAAAACCCTGATACTAGAGGGCCTAATTCCAAGCAATAGACTATCTTATGACTCTCCTTGGAATATCGAGTGTATCCATGGGGATACAAAGAGATACCCGACAGCGAACGTTACACTGCGTATCCAGGATCAAGAGGCTAGCCTACTAGTGGGAGTTGCTCCCTGGCTACCTGCTCCTGTTCTACTTGGCCGAGACTGGCCCTACCTCGAAACATTGTTGGCCCTACTCCTACGGAGCCTACTTCTCTGGTACCAGAGAAGCCCGGAGACTTGTTCCCTTTTTCCCCAGAGATTTTCCCCCGTAGACACCATGTCCCAAAGACATGTAAACAGAGACGTGCGGAAAAAGAGGACTGGTTAAGAAAGGCTGGGACTTTTGGTAACATTAGTCAGCCGAAAGGACTGCAGGTCATGGCCGGGGATGACCAGGGTGGGGAACAGATAGATACGGTAGTGTTGCCAGACCTGGATCTTCCTGACTTCCGTCAGAGGCAGAGGGAGGACCCAGCTCTGGCTAGACAATATGAGAAGGTGGTACAGGTCAACAACAAGATAATAGATGAACAAGGTGTAAAAGTGTTTCCACATTTTGAACTGTTGAATGACATATTATATCGTGTGAATAAGGTTACACAAACAGGGGAGGTCATTCGACAGATGCTAGTCCCTAAAGGGTTGATTAAAACAGTGTTTACCCTAGCCCATACTTTCCCATGGGGTGGTCATTTGGGCAAAGATAAGACCACGGACCGCATCTCGTCCCGGTTTTACTGGCCAGGCATACATGGTTACATTATGAAACTATGTGAGACATGTCCTGAATGCCAGTTAACTAGCCAAAAAGGACAGAAGCCGGCTCCTTTGGTTCCTCTGCCCTTGGTAGCCGTCCCATTCGAGAGAATTGGGGTAGATCTGGTCGGACCTTTAGAACCCTCTGCGAAGGGACATAAATTTATACTCGTTGTTGTTGATTATGCCACCAGGTATCCTGAGGCCTTCCCTCTGAGATCAGCCACTGTTAAACAGGTTGCTCACAGGCTGTTAGAACTGTTTTCTAGGGTAGGACTTCCCCAAGTAATGTTAACTGACCAGGGAACAAATTTCATGGCAAAGTTAATGCAGGATGTCCTGAAGTTATTGGAGGTAAAATCCGTCCGGACCTCGGTCTACCATCCTCAGACTGATGGATTGATAGAGAGGTTTAACCGTACTTTAAAAACTATGCTTAGGAAGTTTGTGGACACTGAAAAGCGAGCTTGGGATGAACTTCTCCCTTTCCTGTAGTTTGCGGTACGAGAAGTTCCCCAATCATCCACAGGCTTCTCCCCATTTGAGCTCCTATATGGACGCCAACCTCGGGGTATTCTCGACCTACTGAAGGAATCCTGGGAGGAGGAGCCCTTAGAAACCGCCTAGACATGATAGGTCGGTTTGCGAAGGAAAACCTCAAATCTGCTCAAGAACGTCAAGAGAGGCAGTACAACCAAAATGCTCGCTTGAGGGTCTTCCAACCTGGGGACCAAGTGATGCTACTACTACCGACATCAGAGAGTAAAACTCCTTGCGAAGTGGCAGGGTCCTATCCAAGTTCTCCGCCACACCGGGGAGGTGAACTATGAGATCTCTCAACCAGGGTCCAGGAAGGGTAAACAAATCTACCACGTGAACCTCCTGAAACCCTGGAAAACGATGAGATCGCTGTTCATTCACCCTCGGGAAGGAGAGACGGATTTGGGTCCAAAGCTTCCAAAGGGTAGTACGTACACTGACCATCAGGTTCCCATGGGAGAGCAGTTAACAACGGAACAAAGGTCAGACCTACTTGATGTATGTGACCAGTTCCCAGATGTTTTTTCTGAGTTACCAGGGCAGACTGATTTAGTGTCCCATAGGATTGAGACAGAACCTGACGTAAAAGTAAGGTCCCGTCCCTATAGATTGCCAGAGGGCCGAAAAGACCTGGTAGAGAGGGAGATAATAGACATGTTGGAATTGGGCGTGATCGAGGAGTCCCACAGCGAATGGTGTAGCCCTATCGTGTTGGTCCCTAAACCAGATGGGAAGGTGAGGTTTTGCGTGGATCTGCGAAAGGTAAATGCTGTATCCAGATTTGATGCATATCCAATGCCTAGGGTGGATGAATTGCTTGATTCGCTTGGTAAAGCAGAGTATATCTCCACCCTAGATCTCACGAAAGGATATTGGCAGATACCTCTAGCGGAAGAATCCAAATGCAAAACTGCCTTCGCCACCCCTCTCGGTTTATACCAATTCGTCACTATGCCATTTGGGTTACATGGGGCTCCAGCCACGTTCCAAAGGTTAATGGACAAGGTACTACGACCCCATAGGGCATATGCCGCGGTGTACTTGGATGACATTGTCATCTATAGCAGACACTGCAGTCTCATATAAAAAGGTTAAGGGCAGTCCTAACGTCCTTAAGAGAAGCAGGGCTCACTGCAAATCCAAAAAAATGTGCCCTGGGTAAATCCACTACAAAGTACTTGGGCTATGCCGTTGGGGTAGGGATAGTAAGGCCACTAGCTAGAAAGGTGGCCGCCATAAAGGAAGTCCCCACCCCACAGACAAAGACACAGGTCCGCTCCCTTTTGGGGTTAGCAGGGTATTAACGGCGGTTTATCCCCAATTTTTCAGAAATATCTGCACCTCTAACAGATCTGACAAAAAAGAGTGCCCCGACCCAAGTTAAATGGTCTTGGGAGTGCCAAGACGCCTTTGACATGCTAAAAAAGTGCCTGTCAGAGGGCCCCGCTCTTCGGAGCCCAGATTTTAAAGAGCCCTTCATCATCCAGACGGATGCCTCAGTGGTAGGACTGGGAGCAGTGCTGTCTCAGCAATTTGATGGTGTTGAACACCCCATACTGTTCATCAGCCGGAAGCTGTTCCCAAGGGAAGTGAGGTATTCCGTTATTGAGAAGGAGTGCCTCGCTGTAAAATGGGCAATTGAGGCCTTGAGACATTATGTCGCAGGAGTACACTTCACCCTGGTCACTGACCATGCGCCCTTGAAGTGGTTAAACACCCTGAAGGACACAAATCCAAGGTTGACCAGGTGGTATATTGCCCTCCAACCCTTCTCTTTTGATAGTCAGCATAGACCTGGAAAGGACCATGGAAATGCTGATTTTTTGTCAAGGGATGGAGTGGAGGGTCGGGCTTCAGCCGTGTGGTACACTAGCCACACACAAACAGGGGAGGTATGTGACAGAGTGAAGTCAACTCCTATCAGTTACGCCTGGGAGACATATGTCTGAGTGCTTCCTCCAGCACTCATAAGGGTTAACTCAGGTGGAGGTTAGGAAATCAGAACTCTTTAGCTGACGCCTGAGAGCCAGCAAGGTAGATAAGGATCATGTGACTGGCAGTAGCTGCCAGAGTGAGAGAGAGAGAGAAGCACAAGGGCGTGAGCCCTTAGCCAGAGGGATTTCACCAAAGACTACCTCAACTAAAGTAAGGATTATTCATTTGTTTACTGACTGCTTAAAGTACCCTTATGGTTTGGTTCTGGTTTAGCCAGCCAGCCTGCTAGATAGATCTGCTGTGTTATTAGTCAGTTTTTCTCCCAAAGTGGAGCAGGATTTATTTTGTTAAAGGGACAGTGTACCCGCATGTTATGTTACTGTGGAGAAATAAAGCCACTGAACGTTTTTATTTATCCTGAAACTATACGTGTGGACTGTTCCCTGACCTCGGCTACAGGCTGTCCTGCCACACACCCTATTAAAAACACCAGTAACCCCTTAATCACCTTAGTGGTTGTTACTCAAATGTTTGTAGGGATATGCTTTAAACCATCAAATATCGGTGAAATTGAGGAAGCTAAAATACTTTTGCAAATGGAGAAGGCATCAAAACTAGGTCATGTTTGCATAATGGGTGATTTTAACTATCCAGACATAGACTGGGGCAATGAGATTAACATTACAACAAAAGGAAACAGGTTTTTGGGGGTGCTTAAAGACAATTATATGACCCAAATTATTGATGAACCAACCAGGAGAGGGGCAATACTAGATTTGGTAATATCAAACAATGTAGAAGTAATACCAAATATTCAAGTCCTGGAACATTTGGGTAGCAGTGATCATAACATGGTCTCATTTGAAATAAATTATCAAAAAAACAGATTACTTGGGTTCAACAAAGACCTTAAACTTTAGAAAGGCAGATTTTAATAAACTGAGGACTAATCTACAAGTAATACATTGGGATGATGTTTTTGCAGGGAAAAACGTAGAAGATAAATGGGCAGTCTTTAAAACATTGTTAGAAAAGCAACTTATCAGGGAATATACCCTTGTGTAAAAAGTAGACAAGAAACAAGTCTAAACCAATGTGGATAAATAAACAGGTAGGGGAGGAAATGGACAAGAAGAGGAAGGCGTTTAGATTCTTTAAGTCAGAAGGGACAGAGGCATCATGTCAGAATTATAAGGAATTTAACAAAAATTGCAAAAGGGCAATCAAATGAGCAAAAGTGGATACTGAAAAAAGGATTGCAATAGAAAGACCAACCCTAAAATGTTCTTTAAGTACCTTAATAACAAAAAAATCAGAAAAGAAAATATAGGACCCTTTTCAGTGTGAGACGGGCTGGCAGATTATTAGAGATAAGGAAAAAGCAGAGGTATTAAACACATTCTTTGCCTCTGTTTACCAGGGAAGAATCAATTGCAATAGTAGTGCCGCAGGAGGAAGCCACAACCTCCATCTTAATGAACAATTGGTTTACTGAGGAAGAAGTTCATAAGCAGCTTGCAAAAATGTAAGTAAATAAGGCACCTGGCCCGATGGCATACATCCAAGAGTTCTAACACTTTGTGAAACCCCTTGGGGTGCACACAGAAAGAATCCCTATGTTGATGCACTCAACCTCTGTATTGTATTATTGACAGTGTATGACTGTCGAGTGTAATACTCAAAACATCAAAAACGACTAAGGACTAAAGTGGTCCCAAAAGACCACACTAATTGAAAAAAAGAATAACATTTTATTAACATAAATGCTTAAGAAATAGCAGACACAATGAGGGTTAAAATGTAATGTAAATAAAATCCCCTTGGTGAAATCAGACCTGCTGAGTGGTTGGTATATGGATATGTATAAAGGACTATACAGTCACTGTCCTGGTGATTGCCCCAAGTGTTGGCAGCCAGTGTGATAAAGAGACCCTGCACTGCTAACTATAATAAGCAGAATCAATATTGTGTCCCTGAAACATCCAAACCACTCAACGTCATGTGGAGCTATGAATATGGAGTACTGCTGAAAGCAAGCTAGAGGTAAGAAGGTACAGAGGGATGATCGCCTCAGTGTGCATTCGCATGACGACGGAAGCCCAGCCAGCTGCGGATACTCACCAGTCCTGCACGGGGTGTGTTACTTTTCATGTGTATAATAAATCTTATCGCTTCAAAATATCATGTATCCATGAGAATAAAATGGACTGAGCGAACATTCATAATAGGTTCTAGTCAGGTTTCATCCCTGATGCTACACTACTTTTTTCTACATTCACTGATGCTAACTTTATTGTATTAGGTGAGCAGCAGATTGCGTTTGTTTGGTCTGTACATCTGAGAGTTCTCAAGGAGTTAAGCTCAGTAATAGTCAAACCATAACATTTAATATTCAAGGACTCCATTTCCACAGGCTCAGTACCACAAGATTGGCGTAAAGCAGATGTGGTGCCTTTATTTAAAAAGGGAGCTAGATCACAACCGGGAAATTACCAACCTGTAAGCCTGACTTCAATAGTGGGGAAACTACTTGAAGGTTTAATACGGGATAATATTCAGGAATACCTAATGGAAAACAAAATTATTAGTAATATCAGCATGGATTTATGAAGGATAGATCATGCCAACCAAACCTTATGTGTTTCTTTGAGGAGGTAAGTAACAGTTTAGACCAGGGTAATGCAGTTGATGTGGTCTACTTAGATTTTGCAAAGGCTTTTGATACGGTTCCACACAAGAGGTTCGTGTACAAAATAAAGCAAATTAGATTCAGTAAATATATATGTGCTTGGATTGAAAACTGGTTGAAGGATAAACAACAGAGGTTTGTCATAAATGGAACAGGTAAAAGATAAGGCAGTGCACTGCCAAAAGGAATAGAAGAAGGCTCACGGCATGCAGCATCAAAAAGGTGTTTATTCCATGTTAAGTGGATCAAAGGTCCCCCCTTAGGTCACAACAGGGGTCCACCAACGCGTTTCGGGCAGTATGAGAAATGGCATACTGCCCGAAACGCGTTGGTGGACCCCTGTTGTGACCTAAGGGGGGACCTTTGATCCACTTAACATGGAGTAAACACCTTTTTGATGCTGCATGCCGTGAGCCTCCTTCTATTCGTTTTGGCAGTGCACTGCCTTATCTTTTACCTGTTCCTGCTACTACCTGGGAGATTGCACGCCTAAGAATACACCTGTGGTTGGACACTCTAGGAGAATATAACTGAGTGATACTTATGGGTCGCTGTACCCTTCATTTCTCCTTTATTATGGGACTCTGGTCTGTACTATTCATATATGGTGCCGCTGGCAGTAGGTACTAGTCCCCTAACCCTATTAGGGCTATGCTATGATACATGCTTATATGGAAGGAGTTTATACCAACTGCAGTTCTTTATTACAAAACAGGACTTGTTTTTTCTGATGCGCTGGCTTTCTATATACGGTTGTCATAAATGGAACTTTTTCAGGTTGGGCTAAGGTCGTGAGTGGAGTACCTCAGGGATCGGTACTGTGACCCCTGCTTTTTAACTTGTTTATTAATGACCTTGAGGTTGGCATAGAGAGTAAAGTCTCAATCTTTGCTGATGATACTAAAGAGTGTAAGGTAATAGAATCAGAGCAGGATGTAATTTCTCTCCAGAAGGACTTGGAGAGACTGGAAAGGTGGGCAGGTAAATGGCAGATGAGGTTTAATACAGATAAATGTAAGGTTATGCAGTTTGGAAGCAAGAATAAAGAGGCGACTTACAAATTAAATGGGGATAAATTGGGGGAATTCTTGATGGAGAAGGATTTAGGAGTGTTTGTAGACAGCAGCCTTAGCAATAGTGTCCAAAGTCACGCAGTAGCTGTAAAGGCAAACAAGATCTTATCTTGCATTAAACGGGCAATGGATGGAAGGGATGTAAACATAATTATGCCCCTTTACAAAACATTAGTAAGACTACACCTTGAATATGGAGTACAATTTTGGACACCACTCCTTAGAAAAGACATTATGGAACTAGAGAGAGTGCAGAGAAGAGCCACCAAATTAATAAAGGGGACGGACAATCTAACTTATGAGGAGAGGCTAGCTAAATTAGATTTATTTACATTAGAAAAGAGGCGTCTAAGAGGGGATATGATAACTATATACAAATATATTCGTGGACAGTACAAGGAGCTTTAAAAAGAACTACTCATCCCAAAAGCAGTACAAAGGACTCGGGGGCATCCCTTTAGGTTGGAGGAAAGGAGATTTCACTAGCAACAAAGGAAAGGGTTCTTTACAGTAAGGGCAGTTAATGTGGAATTCATTACCCATGGAGACTGTGATAGCAGATACACTAGATTTGTTCAAAAAAAGGTTGGACATCTTTTTAGAAAGGAAAGATATACAGGGATATACTGAATAAGTAAACATGGGAAGAATGTTGATCCAGGGAGTAAACTGATTGCCAATTCTTGGAGTCAGGAAGGAATTTATTTTTCCCCTTATGAGATATCATTGAATGATATGACACTGGGGTTTTTTGTTTGCCTTCCTCTGGATCAATAAGTAAGTATAGATATAGGATAAAGTATCTGTTGTCTAAATTTAGCATAGGTTGAACTTGAAGGACTTATGTCTTTTTTTAACCTCATCTACTATGTAACTATGTAACTGGTGTTTTAATGGTTGGGCATCAGCCCTTACATGTTCAGGCAGAAGAGGAGGGTGGATTTATCCTGGCAGAAGTAAGTAAAACATGTATTATTTTCATTTGTTATATATTTTACTGTGTGTATTTTACTGTATTTGAATGAGCAAAAGCCCTGGTAGCCATATATGGCTACTAGGGCATTTGCCCATTAATTTGTGGGGGAGGGAGGGGTTTGTTGGGCTTAGAGGGTGTGGATAAAGGGGATAGTTGCCCCAGGGTGGGTGGCTAGGCCTCTCAGGTTGGTAGTGGGAGGGGTTAACCCCTTCATTACCTTAGCGGTAATAACAGCTATGATAATGAAGGGGTTAGCCCCTCCCATAATCCTAAATTAAGGAAGCTGCTCTTATATTATGTTAATGAAATAGTATTGAAGTAGAACGTCTCCAGAGCTGAAACACATGAATTTCAGCCCTGCCCCCCACCCCCCCTGCTTCCAGAGTTACAGGCCCTGATATGGTGTGCGAGTATCTCCTTCAAGTTTAATTCTCCCGTGTCACAGACTACGTGACCGGGACCTTTAACGCACAGGAGATACCGGTTTCCGATACCAGGGGCTGCAACTCGGGGAGCAGGGGGCCTCCCGGGCTGAAATGAATGCAGTTCAGCTCCAGAGACCCTCTGCTTCAATAATATGTTTTTTAAATAAAATAAAATCCTGATGATCGCCTGTTCGACTGATTCTATCTACAGTACTCTCACTGCGCGTCTCTTACAGACTGATGCAGCCTGGTAGGATTCACACAGTGGGGGTCCCATTCTGAAGCAGGGACCCCCTGCTGTATTAATCCTGATGGGCCATCCACCCCTGCCAAGCACTGTGCTTCTATTGGTCCACGGTTCACCTGCACATGTACTGCGGCTGCTGATAGAAGCTACATCTATATTTGTTGAAACTACAGAAAACAATGAAAGAGTGATCACATGTGTACAGTATGTAGAATGTGTAGTATGTAGAATGTTTGCTTAGATTAAGGTTGAAAACGGACTTAAACAAACAATACAAATGGCTATAAATTAAAAAAAATTATAATTTTAAGTATTACATAGTTACATAGTTACATAGTAGATGAGGTTGAAAAAAGACATACGTCCATCAAGTTCAACCTATGCTAAATTTAGACAACAGATACTTTATCCTATATTGTATTGTATTGTATTGTATGACTTTATTTATATAGCGCCATTAGTGTACATAGCGCTTCACAGTAGTAATACATGTGGTAATCAAATAAATAATAGATAATATAAATAACAGATCATGGGAATAAGTGCTTTAGACATAAAAGTAACATTTCGGAAGAGGAGTCCCTGCCCCGAGGAGCTTACAGTCTAATTGGTAGGTAGGGAGAACGTACAGAGACAGTAGGAGGGAGTTCTGGTAAGTGCGTCTGCAGGGGCCCAGCATTATGTATCATGTTTAGAATATCCACAGTGCTATTCATATGCTTCTTTAAGCAAGTGTGTCTTAAGGTGGGTCTTAAAGGTGGATAGAGAGGGTGCTAGTCGGGTACTGAGGGGAAGGGCATTCCAGAGGTGTGGGGCAGTCAGTGAAAAAGGTTTAAGGCGGGAGAGGGCTTTAGATACAAAGGGGGTAGAAAGAAGACATCCTTGAGAAGAACGCAAGAGTCTGGATGGTGCATACCGAGAAATTAGGGATGAGATGTAAGGAGGGGCAGAAGAATGTAAAGCTTTAAAAGTGAGGAGAAGAATGGAGTGTGAGATGCGGGATTTGATCGGAAGCCAGGAGAGGGATTTCATGAGGGGAGATGCTGAGACAGATCTAGGAAAGAGTAGAGTGATTCTGGCAGCAGCATTTAGGATAGATTGTAGGGGAGACAGGTGAGAGGCAGGAAGGCCGGACAGCAGGAGGTTACAGTAATCAAGACGGGAGAGAATGAGGGCCTGAGTCAGAGTTTTAGCAGTCGAACAACAGAGGAAAGGGCGTATCTTAGTTATATTGCGGAGGAAAAAGCGACAAGTTTTAGAAATGTTTTTAATGTGAGGGGCGAATGTGAGAGAGGAGTCGAATGTGACCCCTAGGCAGCGTGCTTGGGCTACTGGGTGAATGATTGTAGTTCCAAAAGTAATGTGGAAGGAGGTAGTAGGGCCAGGTTTGGGAGGAAGTATGAGGAGCTCTGTTTTAGCCATGTTGAGTTTAAGGCGTCGGAGGGCCATCCAGGATGATATAGCAGAGAGACATTCAGAAACTTTGGTTTGTACAGCAGGTGTAAGGTCAGGTGTTGAAAAGTATATTTGTGTGTCGTCGGCATAGAGGTGATAATTAAACCCAAAAGATGTTATTAGGTCACCTAGAGAGAGGGTGTACAGAGAAAAGAGAAGAGGTCCCAGGACAGAGCCCTGGGGTACCCCCACAGAGAGATCAATAGAGGAGGAGGAGGTGTTAGCAGAAGAGACACTAAAAGTATGATGGGAGAGGTAGGATGAGATCCAGGATAGAGCTTTGTTCCGAATACCTAGAGTATGGAGAATGTGGAGGAGAAGAGGGTGGTCCACGGTGTCAAATGCTGCAGAGAGGTCGAGTAATATGAGCAGAGTGTAATGACCTCTGTCTTTGGCAGCATGGAGGTCGTCAGTTATTTTAGTGAGGGCTGTTTCGGTGGAGTGAGCAGTGCGGAAGCCAGATTGTAGAGGGTCTAGGAGAGAATAGGTGTTGAGAAAATGGAGCAAGCGAGAGAATACAAGACGTTCAAGGAGTTTAGAGGCAAAAGGCAGGAGGGAGACAGGTCGATAGTTAGAAAGACAGGTAGGGTCAAGCTTGCTGTTTTTGAGTAATGGTATGACTGTTGCATGTTTGAAGGAGGATGGAAAGGTTCCAGAGCAGAGGGAGGAGTTAAAAATGTGTGTAAGCGTAGGGATTATAGTAGGAGCTAGAGGTCTTAGGAGATGGGAGGGAATGGGGTCAAGAGGGCAAGTGGTAGAGGGAGAAGAGGAGATCAACAGCGACACATCCTCCTCTGAGACAGTGGAAAAAGACTCAAGGAATGCAGGAGGAGAGTTAGGAAGAGGTGTAGGATGGGGGAAGAAACAGAGGGGATGTTCTGCCGTATGGATTCCACCTTTTCCTTAAAATAGTCAGCAAAGTCCTGAGCTGAGATGGAGGAAGGAGAGACAGCTGAGGGTGGTTTGAGTAGAGTATCAAAGACAGAGAACAGTCGGCGTGGGTTAGACTTGTGCATGTTGATTAGTGCAGAAAAGTAGGCTTGTTTAGCTTGCGAGAGGGCAGAGTTGAAACAGGATAGCATAAATTTGTAGTGAAGGAAGTCTGCGAGAGTGTGAGACTTCCTCCAGAGGCGTTCAGAGGAACGAGTGGAGGAACGCAGCATGCGCGTGTGGGAATTTAGCCAGGGTCTATGGTTCGAAGGGCGAGGGCGGCAGAGAGAAAGCGGGGCATGTAGATCAAGAGACGAGGACAAGACAGAGTTGTACTTTCTGACCAGGTTGTCAGGGTCTGTAGCAGAGCTGAGAGAGGAGAGGGAGGAGTGTAAAGTGGACTCAAAGTCAGGTAAGTGAATAGAGCGCAGGTTTCTGCAGAACCGGCGGGTAGATGGAGGTGGAGAAGGGGAGAAGCGAGATAAAGAGAATGAGATGAGATGATGGTCAGAGAGAGGAAAAGGGGAAATGGAGAAATCAGAGAGAGAGAAGTTCTTAGTGAAAACCAGGTCTAAGTAGTGGCCATCCTTGTGGGTGCTGGCTGCAGTCCACTGTTGAAGGCCAAAAGAAGAGGTCAGAGAAAGAAAGCGGGAAGCCCAAGGGAGAGAGGGGTCATCAATGTGGCAATTGAAGTCCCCAAGGAGAAGAACAGGGGAGTCTGAGGAGAGAAAGAAAGAGAGCCAGGATTCAAAGTGAGAGAGAAAGGCAGAAGGGGGATGAGTAGAGGTAGGTGGGCGATAGATGACCGCCACATGAACAGGGAGAGGAGAGAAGATCTGGACAGTGTGAACCTCAAAGGAGGGAAAAGCAAGAGAGGGGGGAATAGGAAGGGTTCGGTATTATCAGACAGAGGAGAGCAGGAGCCCCACGCCTCCACCCCTGCCATCAGGGCGCGGAGTGTGGGAGAAGGAAAGGCCACCATAGGAGAGGGCAGCTTCCAGAGCAGAGTCAGACTGAGTGAGCCAGGTCTCAGTTATAGCAAAGAGAAGCAGGGAGTGAGAGAGAAAGAAGTCATGTACAGAGAGGAACTTGTTAGAAAGAGAGCGTGCGTTCCAAAGGGCACAGGAGAAAGGGAGAGAGGAGGGAGGGTGGCAGGGGATGGGTATGAGGTTGGAGGGGTTGACACCAGAAGGAGTAGAAGTTGCATGTGGGAGGCGAGGACGAGAGCAAGTTGAAATAAGACAGGGACCAGGATTGGGAGAGATATCCCCAGAAGCAAGGAGGAGAAGCATGGATAGAAAGAGGATGTGTGAGGAGGATTTGTAGGGGTGTTTTTTAGTGCAGGGGATATAGCTGTGTGGTGTCAGAGGACGCAGGTAAGAAAGGAGTTCATGTGAACTGAGAAGTGGTGAAGGAAGGAGAGATGGAGATATATGAATAGAGTTTGAGACATACTGAGGCTGGTAGAAAGAATCTATACTTACTTATTGATACAGAGGAAGGCAAACAATAAACCCCAGTGTTTTTTGTTGCTAGATATGATTAAGTTACCATTGAAAAAACTATAAAATACTTGCCAGAGCCAGATATGACATTTTCAGTTAAACTGACCATTAATTCATGTTAACCAATCCAGATGTGTGTTGTATGAGATATTTGAAATGTAAGTGGCATTGAAAAATTAGCATATTTTATCCTTTGAATGACTAAGCCATGTTATTGTTTACATAGCCCATTTCCTAATGTCCACATTTGATTTTTTAATTGCGGTTTCTTTACAAATCAAACACAACTTTGCAGACTATCCTTTTTAACGTCATTGCAATTAAAAAAATAATTGAAAATTAACCCCTGAAGTACATAAAATTATATTTACAGATTTATTGTAGTTCATTCTTAATGTGAGATAAGCAGTGAAGTATACAAGCTTAAGTATCAAATTAAAAGCCAATATAATAGACTTGTAGTACTGTTTACTTTGCCATTAGTGTATGCACCAGTGACTTGATATGCTTGAATTTTTACTAAATACTGAATCAATGGCAAAAACAGAAATCATGACGTTAAGTATTTAAATTGTTACATGTGAAAGACTGATACACAACAACCAAAGTTTCAATTATTGAGTAAAATGTATAAATGAATAAACAGTGGTAGCTGATTAAAAACAACTTTGTATGACCAAAATTTAAAATAACCTTATATGACCTTTTGTAGTTGAATAGAGAACAATAAATAAAGACATACATACTGTATGTCTTACAAACAGAAGTCAGTGCATAAACTACAGTACGTTGATATTGATTGTTTTCATAGTTTGACAGTGACATGAGTACATAAATAATTTACAAACTTATATGAATCAGTTGGCCCGATCCTAGTGTAATATCTCAGTCTTCTGGGAACACATTCAGATTAAAATGATGAATGTTTTACTACATTTGAAATCTTACCAGAAATCACATAGTATATCACCAGCACAACCAATAATAACGGTAAAATCCGGAATAACCTGTATATATGTGTAGCCATGGCTGGTACTGGCTATCCTTCTGCTCCTCCCTGTCAAGTAAGTCCTGATAGCTGCAGGCTGTAACAGGCAGTCATCTTGGGTTTTCCCCACCCTCAAGCAGCCTCTCTGAGTGACAGGGGAGGAGGTGAACTGGTCTGTGTGCAGCCAATCAGGGTGCAGACCTGTTGTCCTCCCCCTCTGTACTGAAGAGGATGCATGTCAAATTACAGTCAGTCTGAGTCCCTTCCGGCTGGAAGTGAGACGTGTTCTCAGTCCTTAGTGGGTTGAGGTGAATAGATCTACCACATTGCAAAGACCTCAATTGAGAGATGGCCAAGCACCATCCAGAGGCATGTGATCCTATGCTGATAAATGCATTCGCTGTAATAACAACTGCAGTGGATGCAATAAAGGATCCTGTTTTATATATCCCTGCCTAAGTTACAGTCTATTGGGTAGGGGTATGCAGTATGACTTTCACAGTGGGAACTGTCTCCAGCACACCTGGAGTCAACAGTGAATGGAGGAGTTGCACAAGACATGAGAAGAACCAATGACCAAGGGTGTGTAATCGGGCGCTCCTTAATTAGTTATATGTGCAAAGTGCTAGTGCATCAATAATATACATAAAATGTATAGTGAATAAATGAACAAACTCTGTAAAGTGACCAATAATATATAAAGTGAACCAAGTAAACAATTAATAAATGTTAATAAATACCACCACCCAATGTGAATAGTATACTAATTGTAAAGCAGCTAAAACAGAACCCTTTATAGACTGTTCTGGAGTCTATGTCTTGATTGTATTCTTCCACAGCAAGGGGAGCGCAGGACGTTCACAGCGTAATCATGAAAAAATAAAAGGACATAACATAGTGCATCCTGTGTGCGTATAATGGAAATATATAGGGCTGTAAGATAGTAGCACTCACACTTTATCCCCAGAAATAAAGCAGTACAGAGACTCTATCTCTCTCTGAAACGAGCAACCTTCAGTGGTAACTTCCAACACGATATTGTGGCTGTGGGATAATCCCTCCTTCAGTGTCATACAAAAAGGATAAAGACTGGCATGGTGTAGTATATCTGCAAAGTGTATTTCAAGACCAGTAGCAAAGAGATAAAATGCACTCACATTTTAAAATACAATACAGGGAATTGTACGAAATCCCGATCC
The DNA here is from genome assembly GCF_040206685.1 of Ascaphus truei. NCBI lineage: Eukaryota > Metazoa > Chordata > Amphibia > Anura > Ascaphidae > Ascaphus > Ascaphus truei. The sequence goes on along the minus strand of NC_134484.1, from coordinate 57,984,324 downwards.
TCTGGGCGTTCAGTCTCCGGCGTGTGCGCTCGTTCACGTAAGACACGGTAAGGGCGGATGTGACTTCACGCTTGATCTCCGGCTGCCAGGATCTCTCAACTGGATGCAGGCTTAGATTCTACGCGTTTAGTCATTCGACTTCCTTAGGAATCTCTTAGGTGATTGACTCGGCCATTGTAGAATATTCGACTTCTTTGCCTTAAAAAAACTCCTGGGTTGCTTTCGCAGTATGTTTTGGGTAATTTTCCATCTGTAAAGTGAAGCGCCGTCCAATCAACTTCGCTGAATTTGGCTGAATCTGAGCAAACAGTATATCCCTATACACTTCAGAATTTATCCGGCTGCTTCTGTCTTCTGTCACATCATCAATAAACACTATTGACCCAGTGCCATTGTAAGCCATGCATGCCCATGCCATCACACTGCCTCCACCATATTTTAGAGATGATGTGGTATGCTTCGGATCATGAGCCGTTCCAAGCCTTCTCCATACTTTTTTCTTCACATCATTCTGGTACAGGTTGATCTTAGTTTCATCTGTCCAAAAGTGCTGTTCCAGAACTGGGCTGGCTTTTTTAGATATTGTTTGGAAAAGACTAATCTGGCCTTTCTATTCTTGAGGCTTATGAATGGTTTGCACCTTGTGGTGAACCCTCTGTATTTGCTCTCGTGAAGTCTATTCTTTATGTTAAACTTGGATAATGATATGCCTACCTCCTGGAGAGTGTTCTTCACTTGGCTGGATGTTATGAAGGGGTTTTTCTTAACCATGGAAAGGATCCTACAATCATCCACCACTGTTGTCTTCCGTGGACATCCAGGCCTTTTTGTGTTGCAGAGCTCACCAGTGCGTTCTTTTTTTCTCAGAATGTACCAAACTGTTAATTTGCTACTCCTAATGTTCCTGCTATCTCTCTGATGGATTTTCTTCCTTTTTTTTTGCAGCCTAAGGATGTCCTGTTTCACTTGCATTGAGAGCTCTTTTGACTACATGTTGTGGGTTCACAGCAATAGCTTCCAAATGTGAATGCCACACCTGGAATCAACTCCAGAACTTTTACCTACTTAATTGATGATGAAATAACGAAGGAATAGCCCACACCTGTCCATGAAACAGCTTTTGCGTCAATTGTCCAATTACTTTTGGTCCCTTGAAAAAGATGGTGCTTCATATTCAAGAGATGTAATTCCTAACTCCTTCCTCCAATGTGGATGTGAATACCCTCAAATTAAAGCTGATAGACTGCACTTTAAGCCCATATTCATTATGTAACTGTAACTTGTATTTATTTTGGTACACAGCCGAAATAACACAACTTGAATCAGTATCCAATTATATATATATATATATATATATATATATATATATATATATATATATATATATATATATATATATATAGTCAGATAAGGCAGTTGGCAATCCAATAGGTGCTGGTAAGCCACAGGTGCACGTCCCATATAGAGAATGTAGTTATACGTTACCGTTCCAAGGATTGGTAAACAAGAGACAGCACTCAATGTTGAAAATCAAAGTGTATTAGTGAAAGCAAAAATACATCCAGAAACCCGCTGGGTTTCTGGATGTATTTTTGCTTTCACTAATACACTTTGATTTTCAACATTGAGTGCTGTCTCTTGTTTACCAATCCTTGGAACGGTAACGTATAACTATATATATATATATATATAGTGCTTGGGATTTGGGAATCTACTAAAATAGATCTTTCTCTCTCTAATTTTCAGTGAAAGTGCCTTTTTTAGATAGATCCGCAGATCATTTTTTTCTGTCCTCATTTCTATGTTTCATTGTTTGTCACTTTCTCTTTCCTAGCCTTTTCTGTTTCTGTTTTTATAAATTCCATTTTGTGACTGAGCCATCTTTGGCTCCCAATGTCTCCGCTTTCTCTGCACCTTCCATGTTTTACTCGTTTATGTTGTATATTCTATACCTGCCTGTCTTTCATTTATGACATCTTCTCTGTCTTCTTATGCATCCTTTCTCTACCAATCTCTTTCCCCAAACCCATTACTCCCTCTGTATTCTTCTCTGTTGCCATGTTTGGGGGGCATGAACACATCAAAATCGATATTTAAAAAAATAGTATTCAAGGTTCAAAGCGGGTAATATAATTATAAATTCATAGCACATCAAAGAGTTAGCACAATTTCAAACCAGCTGTAAATTAAAGAAGTGTTAACATTTTAATCCTATGTAATGACATTTTAATCCAATGTAAAAATGCTTCCTGTGCAAGAATAATGGAATATTTAATACCTTAGTCGATTTGCATAGAAATAAGGTTCAACATACTTGACATCCTTCTAAGCATTTCTTGCTAAGGTAACTGGATTAACAGTGTAAATAATTGTAGTGATCTAACAGCAGGACACAGCGTGCCAGTGGGTTTGATGCTTAAACATTTAAGCTGTAATACTGACATCCACTTTTCATCTATCCACTATGAATTATTGTGCTTTCATACTGACTTACTTAAAATGTAGCACTGGAATGTTGAATTCTAATTAATAATAGGTTCCTCTTGATCATTTATCACAGAACACAATGAAAGGTATAACTGATTTAACCTCTTGAATGTCAAGGGTCATTGCCACCTGCGTGGCCAAAGATATTGGAAAAAAAAGGTTGCAGTCCACTAGATACACCATCTTTCCTTTATCAGTATTTTCATGTGCCTATGAAAACTAGATACTGTATCATTTATTTCAGCACAAGTTGAGCATTTCATTGGTGCCTTTCACCGATGGGTCAAGATATGATGAAAAATTAAAAATCATTAATATTTGCATTGGTCTTGCCCAATTATTAGGTAGTGTTTTAAAATGCATTATTTAAAACTATATGTTGATGATTTGGCATATTCCTGGACTTCAAAAAAACATCCAAAATCTTTTTGTTTCAGTAAAAATAGATGAGGCTTTGAATAAAAATGTATTGAATACTCAAAAAACAATTTATAGAAGACACAATACCACCATAAATTTGATGAGTGTTTTTACAAGTGTTTCACGGACGATACATGAGATCTTTTTAATTTTTAAAAGGGCTAAAATATACTTTACAAATATGGGAATAAATACACATTTGCATGAATAACTTTATAGGTTAATGCAGTGTTTTTCAACCAGGGTTCCTACGAACCCTTGGGTTCCCCTGAGCACCCCTAAAAGGTTCACTGTAATTTTCAGTTAATTTAAAAATTTTACCAAATACATACAAATTTACAATGCATCTGATCTCAGACTCGCTGATAGAAATGGTTTGGGTTCCTCAGAATTTCACAGGGTTCCTTAACCAATAATAGGTTGGAAATCACTGGCTTAATGTATGATATTATCAATAATTTAATGGCATGTGAAAGTCTAATTATTTTCTTCAGTTTATCTCTGATTTTTTTAAACACTGCTCTGTTATGCAGTAAAAATGAATATCAAATTATATCCCGCAGCATCTCCTGAGTTTGAGGATATCACAGAAGTCTAGATTTTCATACTTTATCTGACCAATGCAGGCCTAAAATTAGTGCATAAGATAAATGCACAGGTGCACATCATACTGTCTCTGACTTGGAAAAACAACCCCAAAATTGGAATATATATATAGTATTAGTATTGCAATTAGTATAGGACACCAAGTATACTTTCAGCTCCATCCACCTTCTAGAAGGAGCCTAGACTGCCACCTGGTATAGGATGACTTTGAAGAATCCAAACCACTCCCCTGTAGACATTGTGACCAATGATGTCACTAGTACGTATAAATAGTGCGGGTGGAAAGTGCTTGAGTCAGGTCCTTGGAGGAATCACAGAGGAGGGATCACACTTGTATATATTGTAAGTTATGTTTAAGTGTATAGCAATGTTTAAGGATGTCTTGTAACCTTTATTATTTTATAGTTGGGAACGTGCCAACTATAAATTGTCTAAATTTAGCATAGGTTGAACTTGATGGACGTACGTCTTTTTTCAACCTCATCTACTATATAACTATGTAACTATGTGCCCCTCTTAGTCAGAGCCCATAGTGATGGTCTGAGGTTATTCATCTGCCATGAAAGAGGAGGAAGCATGGTACTCCTGGGGGGAATCCTTTTAAATAGAGTGTTCCGGAGCACTGCAGGATAGCTACATACAGTACAGCCTAGTTCCAAATGTGAGCCCCTTCTGATGCCTTGGGATAAGGAGGATACTCCTCTCAGAGTGACGGGATATGTATCCCGGATGGTGGGAGTATCTCTACCACGGGACCTGGTGGGAAGGAGGCAAATCCAAATACTGGGAAAATGAATACCACACAGATAAAGTACTCAGGGTATCAAGTTAAGCAATGACACAGAAAACTGAGACAGGTTGTATTGTATGTCTTTATTTATATAGCGCCATTAATGTATATAGCGCTTCACAGTAGTAATACACATGGTAATCAAATAAATAACAGATAATATAAATAACAGATCATGGGAATAAGTGCTTCAGACATAAAAGTAACATTAAGGAAGAGGAGTCCCTGCTCCGAGGAGCTTACAGTCTAATTGGTAGGTAGGGAGAACGTACAGAGACAGTAGGAGGGAGTTCTGGTAAGTGCATCTGCAGGGGGACAAGCTTTATGTATCATGTGTTCAGAGTATCCACAGTACTATTCATATGCTTTTTAAACAAGTGTGTCCTAAGGTGGGTCTTAAAGGTGGATAGAGAGGGTGCTAGTCGGGTACTGAGGGGAAGGGCATTCCAGAGGTGTGGGGCAGTCAGTGAAAAAGGTTTAAGGCGGGAGAGGGCTTTAGATACAAGGGGGGTGGAAAGAAGACATCCTTGAGTAGAACGCAAGAGTCTGGATGGTGCATAACGAAAAATTAGGGCCGAGATTTAAGGAGGGGCAGAAGAGTGTAAAGCTTTAAAAGTGAGGAGGAGAATGGAGTGTGAGATGCGGGATTTGATCGGAAGCCAGGAGAGGGATTTCATGAGGGGAGATGCTGAGACAGATCTAGGAAAGAGTAGAGTGATTCTGGCAGCAGCGTTTAGGATAGATTGTAGGGGAGACAGGTGAGAGGCAGGAAGGCCGGACAGCAGGAGGTTACAGTAATCAAGACGGGAGAGAATGAGGGCCTGAGTCAGAGTTTTAGCAGTCGAGCAACAGAGGAATGAAAGGGCGTATCTTTGTTATATTGCGGAGGAAAAAGCGACAGGTTTTAGAAATGTTTTGAATGTGAGGGGTGAATGTGAGAGAGGAGTCGAGTGTGACTCGTAGGCAGCGTGCTTGGGCTATTGGGTGAATATCGTAGTTCCAACAGTAATGTGGAAGGAGGTAGTAGGGCCAGGTTTGGGAGGAAGTATGAGGAGCTCTGTTTTAGCCATGTTGAGTTTAAGGCGTCGGAGGACCATCCAGGATGATATAGCAGAGAGACATTCAGAAACTTTGGTTTGTACAGCAAGTGTAAGGTCGGGTGTTGAAAAGTATATTTGTGTGTCGTCAGCATAGAGGGGATAATTAAACCCAAAAGATGTTATTAGGTCACCTAGAGAGAGTGTGTACAGAGAAAAGAGAAGAGGTCCCAGGACAGAGCCCTGGGGTACCCCCACAGAGAGATCAATAGAGGAGGAGGAGGTGTTAGCAGAAGAGACACTGAAAGTACGATGGGAGAGGTAGGATGAGATCCAGGATAGAGCTTTGTTCCGAATACCAAGAGTATGGAGAATGTGAAGTAGAAGAGGGTGGTCCACGGTGTCAAATGCTGCAGAGAGGTCGAGCAATATGAGCAGAGTGTAATGACCTCTGTCTTTGGCAGCATGGAGGTCGTCAGTTATTTTAGTGAGGGCTGTTTCCGTGGAGTGAGCAGTGCGGAAGCCAGATTATAGAGGGTCTAGGAGAGAATAGGTGTTGAGAAAATGGAGCAAGCGAGAGAATACAAGACGTTCAAGGAGTTTGGAGGCAAAAGGCAGGAAGGAGACAGGTCGATAGTTAGAAAGACCGGTAGGGTCAAGCTTGCTGTTTTTGAGTAATGGTATGACTGTTGCATGTTTGAAGGAGGATGGAAAGGTTCCAGAGCAGAGGGAGGAGTTAAAAATGTGTGTGAGCGTAGGGATTATAGTAGGAGCAAGAGGTTTTAGGAGATGGGAGGGAATGGGGTCAAGAGGGCAAGTGGTAGAGGGAGATGAGGCGATCAACAGTGACACATCCTCCTCTGAGACAGTGGAAAAAGAGTTAAGGAAGGCAGGAGGTGAGTTAGGAAGAGGTGTAGGTTGGGAGGCAGAAACAGAGGGGATGTTCTGACGTTTAGATTTCACCTTTTCCTTAAAATAGTCAGCAAAGTCCTGAGCGGAGATGGAGGAAGAAGAGGCAGCGAGGGTGGTTTGAGTAGAGTATCAAAGACAAAGAACAGTCGGCGTGGGTTAAACTTGTGCATGTTGATTAGTGAAGAAAATTAGGCTTGTTTAGCTTGCGAGAGGGCAGAGTTGAAACAGGATAGCATAAATTTGTAGTGAAGGAAGTCTGCGAGAGCATGAGATTTCCTCCAGATGTGTTCAGAGGAACGAGTGGAGGAATGCAGCATGCGCGTGTGGGAATTTAGCCAGGGTCTAGGGTTAGAAAGGCGAGGGCGGCAGAGAGAAAGCGGGGCATGTAGATCAAGAGAGGAGGACAAGGCAGAGTTGTAGTTCCTGACCAGGTTGTCAGGGTCTGTAGCAGAGCTGAGAGAGGAGTGTAAAGTGGACTCAAAGTCAGGTAAGTGAATAGAGCGCAGGTTTCTGCAGAACTGGGGGGTAGATGGAGGTGGAGAATGGGAGAAGCGAGATAAAGAGAATGAGATGAGGTGCTGGTCAGAGAGAGGAAAAGGGGAAATGGAGAAATCGGAGAGAGAAAAGTTTTTTGTGAAAACCAGGTCTAAGTAGTGGCTATCCTTGTGGGTGCTGGCTGCAGTCCACTGTTAAGGCCAAAAGACGAGGTTAGAGAAAGAAAGCGGGAAGCCCAAGGGAGAGAGGGGTCATCAATATGGCAATTGAAGTCCCCAAGGAAAAGAACAGGGGAGTCTGAGGAGAGAAAGAAATAGAGCCAGGATTCAAAGTGAGAGAGAAAGACAGAAGGGGGATGAGTAGAGGTAGGTGGGCGATAGATGACCACAATATGGACGGGGAGAGGAGAGAAGATCTGGACAGTGTGAGCCTCAAAGGAGAGAAAAGCAAGAGATGGAGGAATAGGAAGGGTTTGGTAACAGCAGAGAGAGGAGAGCAGAAGCTGCCTTACCTGATAATCACAGCATACCACGCTTTCACTGCAGCATAGAATTCGGTTAATAACATGCAAATGAACACTCACAGTGCAGTGGAAACACGATGTGCTGTGCAATTATGGTGTAAGGCAGGTTTGTGAACCTGTTTCATGCAGTATACAGTGTGTGAACTCACTTAAAAGTATTCTGTGTCATTCTTGTTCAGTACATTGTACAGTGAAGGATTTTTGTCACTTTTTTATGCACCAACTTACTTGTTAACAAGATAAAGATGCGAAAGGTACAAATATTTTTTGACTTGGAAAAATGACACTCGAGAAAAATACCATAGAAAAAGCATTTTAAAAATAAGGGTAACATACCTTTCCCCACATGGGGATCTATCTAGACACAATCTTTATATGGTATTTGTATCATAAATTTGCACAGGCTTCAGATTCTATATCAAGATTTTTTATGCAAGCTCAGTGTAGTAATAGAAGAATATCAAATCTTGTTCCCCTGAATCTCCTAAATGTGCTGATGCCAAACATCAGTGGGGTTACTGTAGTGCCCACGGTTATTCTAACACAAACCAGTTGCAATCTCCAAAAAGACCCAGGTTCACCCAGGTACATGCCTTAAACTTGCCTTAAACTAGACCCAGCATTTCTGCATTGATTAATGGCCCATCAGATAAACAGCAGGGGGCCCTGGCAGTCCCATTCAAACGGAATGGGACTGCCAGGGACCCCTGCTGTGATAATCCTATGGGTCATTAGTCAATGCAGAAATGCCTTAAACTTGCCTTAAACTAGCCAGGTTACACCCAGCACATACCAAGAATGTAACCGGGCTAGTTTAAGGCAAGCTTTAGAATACTCGTGGTCTCTGTATATAGTATTTTTTTGCCACTAGAATCCGCAAATCAGCATAACTGCTTTCATACTGTACCTAAGATTTTCATAGAATGGTTCCATAGTACAGCGGTGTGCAAACTGGGGGGCGCAAGACTGCCTGCAGGGGGGCGCGCGGTTTACCGAGGCCCCACGCGCTTCCCGAAGGCACTTAAGTGCCGGGGGAGTTGCAGGGCCTCTGTAAACCTTTACTTACCTTGGCTCCACACACGTCGCCATGGCAACATGGCATCAAATGACGCCGCGAGGTCATGTGATGTCACGTTGCTAAGGCAACGCGGCGTCATGACGCCGGAGCCAACGTCGGAGCCGAGATAAGTGGGTGTCAAGGGGACGCGGGGGTGAGGTGACCGCTGGCCGGGGGGCGCAGGGAAAAAAGTTTGCACCCCTGCCATAGTACAATAACACCATATATTGAGATATCTGAACACCATCACATTTTTCCTAAAAAAAACATGGTTCCTAAACAATTCACTATCAGATACTGTATACTGCTCAGGAGTCTCTATTAATGATATTGCTCACTTCTTATACAGACATAATAAAGATCCTAGTAGCCTCACTATTATGGCTATTGAACAGATTAAACCAAGCTCCATGAGAGGTGATAGACTGGGGAAACAGAGATGACAATAAACCTATTGGATATTTAAGTTGTAAACTCTGTATCCTGATGGCCTACAGTAAATGAATAATTAGACTTAGTGGCCTTCCAGAGTCTTTGAGGTATACAAATAAAGGATATTCACAAGCTAATGCATGTTCATTGGACCAATACCCAGTTTTGAGTGTCATCTAACGAATATAAAACATTTAGTGAATCATTTTGGTGTTTTAATTTATTTTATTAATGGTAATCTTAAAGTCTTAACATATAATATCAATGTTCTTATAATTATATTTCCATTTAATATTTTTATCTTTTGGTGTTTTTTCATTTTTAACATTTGACAACTTTTTACTCGATTTATTACTAGTATTATACGTTTAAATATAGATACAATTATGAATATGATATTATTAAAAAGGTTAAAAATATTTTTTTTTAAATGTGTAAGAAGTAAGCTAATAAGGAGAGATGAACAAATATTATTAATCACATTAAATAATATACAACAAGGTTCACGTAATGATTAGCCGGAAGGAAGGTTTTAGAAACCACCAGAATATCTAATTACTTGGTTCAATTGTTTTATAAAGCATATTTATGTATTTATGTATTGAGAAATATCATTATAATCTATTGAAGTGTTTTGAATCCTTATTAATTGTTGGAATCATAATTTTTGTCCGATCCCCTGTTGTATTTTGTTATTTGTCTGTACTATGTGTAGAATCATCATAAAAACCACGGATAGATACCTGTTCCTCCCATATTATTACCTATATTTTAGCTATGTCTATTGTAGCAATGGTGAATTTAGGTATTCATATTGAATTAATCAAAATGAAACAAAATTGAATATGGATGGTACTAATAATAACTTAAAAAATATTATAGAAAAGAAGAAATTGAGGGAAAAAAGTTTATTCATAAAATTATATATTTTTATTTATATATAAGCAAATTTATTCCAATCCTTTATGAAGGACACAAATAGGCAAATTCAGTTATGACACATTAACTAGGCTATGCACTGATTGACTCAGATAATATAAAATATATGAGAAAAAATTATAATACCAAAACGCAATTGCAAATACACTGGGAATTAGCTAAACAATATGCATGTTTGTGAATCAATTAATTAATGAAAACATGAAACAGGTGATTAATTGATTTAGCCCGCTTAAAGGAAGGATCTGAGGCAGATGCAGACAATCCATGATGAAAAGACAGTAGGTGGGGAAACGCGTTGGAGTTGAGCTGCAGCAGCAGCATAGTAACTATAGAATCTCCCCATAGTCTTCTCCCTGTTACCAGTATCCTGTATATTCCGTGGTGGGTCTGAAGCACCAGTGGAACGCATAGCGCCAGTGGAACGTAGGCAGAGCAAGCAACATTTCTGGGACAGTGACATCACTTCCAGGAGTGTCCCGCATCAATCGGAATGCCGGTCGGAGGAAGAGGGGACTTTGTGGAGCTGAACTGGGACCGCTGCATACCAACAGGGGTCCTCAGCTCGCAAGCGACCATCACCTCCAACCCAAGGAGGAAGGCATCCAGCGGGTCCTGGACACTGAACCCTGACCACAGGACTATTGGCAGACTACCCATACAGGAGAGGGGAGAACGGAGACTTGTACCATAAGGCAACATACACTTGTATTATTTTTTTCATTCATTTATTTACTATCTCTTTGTGTGAGTGCACAGTTGAGTTTTAATATTGTTAATTATTGATTGAATATATATATACTGTATTATAGATATTTTACATTTTCTTGCGCTCCCTATTTTTTTCTGTTTTTGTGGTTCTATTGAAGAGGATTGGCATCCTGACATTTGGGGCTGCATTGGGTCAATACCCTTCACAATACAAGACTCACTCAAGAGACTACTATACAGTTACACTTTGTATCCCCTTATTTGCAACATCATCTTCATGTGGATACAATCTGTAGGCACATGAAGGGTTGATCTTTAAAACCATTTGTGTGTTTGCTGCAAATCTGCATCTGTAGGGACATATTTATCAGTGTTTTGTTATGCTAGAACTGATTGCATTTTGAATTTAGGATATCTTTTAATGTTTCTTATTTATGTTTTATTTTTTTAACTGTATGGTTTATATTAAGTCTATCTAGATTTAAGAACACTGGGCTAAAGTTTTATAGGAATCTACTAGTATGGCCAATATGCATTATCACGAACATCATACATCTATGACAGTTTAAAATCCACTAGTAAATTACCCACGCCTAGCGCACCAGTGCACACACTTGGGTGCGTGCACACAAGTCCACTTTTTATTCATTTATTGCAAAAATCTTGCCTTTTTTCACCATGCGTGGGTGCTCCAGGGCCATTTTTTAATGTCTGAGCAAGAGACATTCAAAGATGGTGCTTCTGAGCGGCAGGCGCAGAACTCGGAACGGCGGCAGCAGCAGCAAGGGACACTGACATTGATGAAGGCGCTCGGCCACACGGGACATTGACGGAGCAGCGGCTCGGGAAAGGTCCTGAGCGCACTGTTCCACACCACCACCAATCTCTCAATGTCCCGCGTGGCCGAGCACCCTCGTCAATATCACTGTCCCTTGCTGCTGCCACTACGAGTCCCGCATACACCGCCACTCCGACGCTCCATCTTTAAATGTCCTTTGACATTGACGAGGCTGCAGAGGACTCTGACATTTACAGATGATGCCAGGGCTGACACCCCGGGCAAGTGCCCGACCAGCTCGCCCCTTAATATGGCGCTGGGGGCAGTTATGACATGTTTGTATAATGCAGATTAAATTTGCAGTACTAAGCAAATTAAATGGTTTTATGTTTATTGCTTTGTTTGCTTTCAACTAATGTGCAGTCCTTTGAAGCTAAGATATTCTTGTGTACAGTACTGTGTGTATATTTGTGCAACCCTTTCACATATGTATTTATTTACAAAATGTTTACGAGGAAAAATACATTTGGTGGAAATATTTTATAAAATGAAAATCCTGCTGTTTTCCATTATACTGTATGAGTATTCCACTAAACATGATCTGTGCGCTGTTCATAAAGTAGTTGTTTCAATCTGCAAATATGTATCTAAACAAACCTTAACATGAAAAAAAAAAAAAAATATATATATATAGTGCAGAATAAATGAGTTCTTCAGTATTAGGTGATACCTTTTTTATTGGACTAACAATTTATGTCATAGGACAAGCTTTCGAGAGTTCTCCTCTCTTCTTCAGGTCAAGCAATACTGATATACAAAGGATTCAATGGCTAAAGCAGTGTAGAGAGAGGGGAAAAAAACAACAGATATTTAATGTAGATAAGGTAGGGTGTTAAGTGTTTGAAGCCAGGGGACAGTGTCAAAGAAAGGTGGGGAGGGGAAGGGATGCTGGGGGGGAGAGAAAGTGTGGATAAGAATTGAGGCAAGCAGGATAATTACAAACAATTTTGATAGGGTGTGAGAAAACCCATGTCCGCATTAAGTCCTTTGGGTTTGGTGTCAAGGAGTCGTATCATTCTGAGTTCAAATGTTTTCCATTCTTGGGTGCGTTTAAACATTCCATTGAGGATTTTGCTTGACCTAAAGAAGAGAGGAGAACTCTCGAAAGCTTGTCCTATGACATAAATTGTTAGTCCAATAAAAAAGGTATCACCTAATACTGAAGAACTCACATTTATTCTGCACTATCGCAACTGGACTAACACGGCTATTTTCTGCTTTATATATATATATATATATATATATATTGTGACATAGTCCAAAGATGTTAGGCAGCTTTCTGCCCCATTTTAGAGCAGAAAGTGCAGGAATAGTTACAAATGATCCGTTCCACAGCTTCCCATTAACTCAGGCAGCTGGATGGAAAATCCAGACCACAGATTACCATGGCTCTAGTTCTCCCTCACCTGCTCTTCTAATCACATGCACAGGTATTTAGAGCAGAGAGGTTTTGCATTTCTCTCTCTCTCTCCTTGGAGCCTGGAGGCTGGGGGTATCGCTGCTCCCCTGCATCCAGTATCGGGGTTGACGGCCCCTCCACGTATCACAGTACCAGAGGATTTGCCTGGACACGGGACCGAGTTCCCACCACGAACAGATAAGACCAAACAAATGTTTACTGCTGTTGCTAAAAGACTGTGCTGTATCTAAGTGACCCTAAATGAGAGAGCATTGTTTTAAGCTGGGGAACCAGGTTAGTTGGCCAGCAGCTGTTAGAGAGACTGATTCTATGTGTAGTTAGATCCCTGAAAGGGATAGGATTTTGTTTATATAATTTGGTTTCTTTTTACTTGAAATAACAGTGTGGGAAATACTGTAACAATGAAATGAGTGAACTGCTGAATGAAAGTATCTGAGTACCTCTAACCTACACATGTTAAAGCTGCAGTACCTTACTTGGATGAAAATAAAGCAGGCAGAAGCCTGAGTTAAGCAGCTTAATACTTTGCATGATCCTGTTTTTGTATTAAATAACCCTAGAAGACTGTGTCGGGAAGAACCCAGACAGACGTCAGCACTACAAAAGAGGGGCGTTTGTCACAATATATATATATATATATATATATATATATATATATATATATATATATATAGTTGTTTCCTAAATTAACTTTATCTTAGCTTTTACCAAAGTTACAATTTACCCATAAAGATAGTTTTGAGCCTTTCTATGTTTATTTTTACTCCAGCATACAGTAATACTAGAGAGCCACAATAAGATATCCGGTTTACAATTACTTAACATTTACAATTCTCAACTATATTAACTAAAAGTATATTTTATAATATGTTCCGACAGGGATTATTTGTCATCATTTATCTTTGCTTTTCCTCCTGCTCTACAGTTCACAGCTATGAGGTACATGACAATGTCCTGTTGCATAAACATTTTTGATGCATGCTAAACTGATTCCTAGAGTATCTTCTTAATAAACTCTGGAATTCTGATTACCCTGACTCGTTTGTACTGTATTTTCTACCTTGCTTCTTTCACAAGCATAAAATAAAACAGAATTTGTATGTTAGGAATGTAAGGAAAAATATTTTGTGTCATCTCCTCGGTTCAGATGCCTAAATACAACACGAGGAATGCAATTACCAGGAGATGTAATAGTTCTAAATGTTCTGTATATTAAATATCTCCTATTTTGGTCCGTGGCGAGTCCACATGATGTCTCATTGAGTAAGTTCCAAGTCTGTTACATGATGACAGCCAGATCTGGAAATGTAAACTATCTGATCTCTGACAAAGGTTACTTTTACCATAATTCAATGGACAGACCTGCTTTTAGATTATTTGACTGCCTTTTGCTGTATTGCTATGATATTCTCTATGTTTCTTTCACCTCCAGCTCTTTTTCTTCCATTAACAAATAAGAAAGAACTTTGTTTTGACAAAAAGAGTAAAAAGATATGTTGAAGGAGTACCAGATTTTTACATTGTACTGATAACACGATGTACAAACACCCATATTGTCCAATTGTCACATTGTGAAGATGAAAATGGGATGGACAAACAGACTGGCTTACAATCAGAATTTATTGTGCCAAGAACTCCAACGTTTCGGCCGTGTGATACAGCCTTTATTAAGGTTGCCCTCACCTAGATAAAGGCTGGTTCACACTGCTGAAACCGTGTGCCCATCTCAATTGCATCTTCACTGCTGATCTTTTGGGACCTTAGGTGTCCTTGTAATTGGAGCACCAGCAGACAAACTACGTTTGCATTTTACAGTGTGCCCACATTTTCCCTTGTGTCTGTTCATTGTCCCGTTGTCACATGATTTACTAACACCCATATTTTGGGGGCTGAAGTTGCTGTAATTTGAGTCTTGCAGCAGGTGTCCCTGGACACAGATTTGTTGTTTTCCTTATATATTGTTTCTGTTTGCCCTGTTCTGTAAAATATTGATGGGACAGGGAGAGGATTTTTACCATGAAAAGGAGAATAAAAATGTAGTCTGAAAACCCACAGATGGCCACATTTACTAAGCAGTGCTATTCCACAAGACCGGAAGACATCTAATGACGTTTTCACCTGAGTGTCTTGTGGAATATCAGTACTTGGTTAACATGAGCCTGAATATTTTGCTATTAACTGATGTAGCTGCATCATCACATTATAATGATAAAGTCACTGCTAGTGATGATATTGTTTTCAGTAACAGGAAACATGTAGCAAAGCAGAACTCCAAATTTCATCACCAAAAAGCCCCCTTGGCAAGCTTCTACTATGTCATGTGACAAACACAAAATGCAAGCGTACAGCTTCTTCTCACATCGCATTCCAACATTACATATGTATTACTTGATGTATTATCACACTACAATGCAGACACACATCTAGCACTCTCACAGATAGGAAACAAATGTTCTAAAAGTGGTCAAAGCGTAGTATCTGTGTGTGTTGTGTTGTGCGGATCTGTTGTATAAAAAGTATGCCTCTTACCTCACTTCACATACTCAAAAATCTGCCGTTTTACTCGATTCAGCCTTTCAAGATAACTTAGAAAATGTCTGATTTCACATTCCACGTGAAACTTGTGACCTACTTGTGAATATTTGGTCGCATCTGCTTGACTTCTGACCATATCTGAACACTACAGCAGGAGGTGAATTGGATTGGAGGTGAAATGTGGCCCGGCATTCAACTTCTCTGCTGGCTCTCCTAGTGCGGCGTCATGGCGTCATGTGATGGCACGTTGTCATGGTAACATGTCGCCATGTCATGTCACCATGACGACGCAGCATCACATGACGGCACAGCATTGATGGAGGATGACTGCTCTCTTACAGAGGCCCCGCTCTCTCCCCCAGCAATCAGTTTAATTGCTGTGGAGCAGAGCACATGGTCAATGTAACAGCGATGCATAGAGCAGCAGCGGCCCAGGGCCATGCTGTGGTGCAACAGACGTGCTGTAGCTCCAGCCTATGGACACGTTGGGTATTTGCCCAGTGTCCTGATGGGCTAGTCCGCTGCTACAGTAAAGCAATAAAGTCCTTTTAAGCATATCATCCTAGATAGCATATGTTGGAATAGGAATTAATTGATGGTCAGGAAGTTTTTTTTTTTGTTTGTCATTTTTAGCATTTGTGAAATAATGTAGATGATTTCAATAGCTTTTCAATGTACAGTTGGCCTAACACCCCAACTTCAAAAAGCACAACAATGTATAGTACAGAATGTACAGTGCGACTCATACTTTGGTAAAAAACTAGTTTGAGGTTTACTACATCTGTTCTCAAGATTTCCTTTATTGTGCATCAAGATTTTTGCTGACTGAAAACTACTGAAAATATTCACATCATGTTAGGTGGGAATGCATCCTTCAGAAAAATCAGAACTCTTCTTTATTTGTATCTAAGCCTGCATTCAGGATGCATGCATCATTCAGTGAATCCATTTAAGAGTGTGGTTAACATACATATTTAATAGAGAATTAGGAAGGTTGTGAGAATCTCCCCAATATGCTCCTGTCCACTAAGTCAGCATGGACAGGGCTACAGTAACATCATGAGGAAAAGATACACAACTTCAAAGCCATGGATATTGTCGGCAGCTCCCCCCTGCATCTCGGCTGTGGGGGTCTATTTGCTACTCAGCTGTGTTCACTTCAGCTCAAATGCTCTTAGAAACAACACCCGAGTCACAGCAAAGGCGGTATAGCCTTTGGTGGCAACCAGAGGTTGTCAGCCGTTTGCTGCCGTTTGCTGATATTACAGCTGCTCTGCTATTTGTCTTCAATAAGATATTTGAGATGTGTATTGAAGTATTTCCATCTTCTCACATTTCTCTGCTCTCAGTGCTCTACCTCCGCACAATCCCACTTATTTCTTCCGCCAATGCCAACTCCTTCAATTAACAAGCAGATATCTGAAACACACCAACCTTTGTATCCCCTGTACCTTTTCTTTCTACTTACTCTTCCTTATAGATTGTATGCTCCTTAGGGCAGGGCCCTCCCTACCTACTGTAACAATGTATGTTACTGTTTGATATTTTATTGTTTTTGTCCTTCAACTCTATTGTACTGAGCTATGTAATATGTTGGGGGAGAGACATCTGAAAAATGGACTGGTGAGATCTTGAGAACTTGCTTACATTTAAAGGTACTGTAGTATTTACATGGATTATATTCCTACTACTAAGAAGAACACAGATCAAGTTGGATGTGTGAGAAGACAGCAAGTTAAAGGACAGACATATATCTTCTAGCATTTCACTGACATGGTTAAATTATATTTTATTCTGAGCTCCAAATATTCCACAAAACAGTGTCATGATTCTTATCAAGTTAGGGTAAACATAGTCAGTAACTGTAGTGCCAAAAGCTTGCTTCACATCACTCCTGCAATAAAAACTGTGAAATGATGGACTGCAAACACCTCTCCACAGTTACTTCCTATTTCACCATTATTTAAGAACAATGAATATGGTGCTGTGTCAGTTTGCATGAGGCCAAGCTATAAACATAAGGGAAACATTGTAATAGTACTGCTGTATATGGGTAGTTTATTTTCAATAAATAACCTATTTTAATAATAAACTACATTCTGCAGGTTATAGGAAAACAGCATTACTTTCACAAATCAAACAGTTCACATAGTAATAAAATCAATGTGAGTGATTTGCCTGCTGTGGGTCAGACTCCTGCCACTTAGAAGCAGATCATTTAATTGCAGGAGAAATTGACACATCTAAATCCCTGCAGATACTTTAAAACTGTAAACAATCACAAGACTTGAGATGCTGAGACTAGTTTTAGTAAAACGTTTTTGCAGAGAGTAAATCAGCTCGATTTTGTAGGAATTGCTCACTTTTTTAGGATCAAATCTTATTTAGTGACAGTATTAAGTGAGCTTTACCTTCTACAGAGATTATTGTTTCTCTTTTAATGCATAAAAAACAGTGATTTTAGCACAGTCCCTAGTGGACAAAACTAACCATAGCTATTCGAGGCATATGTGGGGTACGTAAGCAAGCAATATTAACATAACAATTAAGAATAGCAAATTAGTAGCAATGCAATGGAAATAAAATGTAATTAGAACACATATTACACCTCTTCTATGTATGTATTGGTATCTTTATTTAGATAGTGCCCACCGTGTACCCGGCTCTTTGCAAAAGAGACAATAAAGTACAGAGAATTATAATACAATAAGTGCATCAAACAAAATCAGACAATAGGAAAAGAAATCCCTGTCCCGGATAATTTACAATCTAAGTGGTATGTTGGGAGATTTACAGAGACTGCAGGTGAGATAATAAGTGCAGGGGATGGCAGTGCTTGGGCACAATAGTTGGTAGGAGCGACTGTGGGTGTGGGACAGTTGCCATGAGTTTAGACTATTTAAATGCTTCTGCTATACCCAATGAAGGACCCTGAGAGGTTCAAAAGCATGTAAAATATCAACTACTTGGTGGTTCAATAAAAGGTATCCTAACACCTATGCCTCTCCCTCCCTTGTTATTTTATTTAAAGGTTTGGCTTAAAGGTGGGGAGAGATGGTGCTTATAATAGCTTATACTGAGTGTGAGGAAGTTCCACAGGTGAAGCAGTGAAGGAAAAAAAAGTATAGGTAAAAGGGGCGGAGAGGAGACCATTATAGGTACTGTAGAACACAGGAGTTTAAATTAATACATTTCACATAAATGTACAAGAAAATTACAGTATATGTTGTATTTACCACACATTACATTGTGTGTGTGTTTGGAGGGGGGAGGGTATATATATATAAATCATCTTCAGCCCTCGTAGATCCTGTGTTGAATATATAGATATATTATAATTTACACATATAATCACAATCATCATCTTGAGCCCTTGTCTATCCACTGTTGTATGAATATATTAATATGTTCTACATTGTTAACATGATGTTTTTTTCCAGCCCTTGTTAATCCTCTATCGTATGTATATATGTATTTCAATAATAACTTATGACTTTCATGATAATACCTTATCCAAATGTTCAATCGTATCATTCAATTTACTTCAGTGTGCAACATGATGTGCTGTGATGTTGAGTATCTGTCAAATCCTCATCATTTATGGTATTGGCTAGTTCTGCTATTACGAACAGTCTGATATACAGTAGAGTATTCTACTCAATACAATATTTTACAGTAACATACTCAATGTTATTTTATGCTGACTGGAGCAGTTGCTTTACCTCTTCCTAAAAATA
Organism: Ascaphus truei; assembly: GCF_040206685.1. Classification (NCBI taxonomy): domain Eukaryota; kingdom Metazoa; phylum Chordata; class Amphibia; order Anura; family Ascaphidae; genus Ascaphus; species Ascaphus truei. The sequence continues at coordinate 57,965,385 of NC_134484.1, read as the reverse complement.
ATTGAATGTTTACTATTAATCTGGAATGTTTACAGTATATTTTATCACTTTGTTATAATTCAGATACCTACATAATCACAAACATACAAGTTGATATGTAAAAAAAAATATTCACAAATGACTAATTACATTGTGATAATTAACTAAATGGAGCACTTATTAAGACTGTCTAGTAAGGAAAGCTCATTCTACTCCCTATATCCCAGGGCATTATTCGAACATTTAATAAATCTGTTTCTTTAAAGCTTAGATCACTCACTGATAATATTATCCAGGTATGTTTAGTGATGGTGACATTTGCTCTGAATAGCTTATCTATATATAGATGTTATGTTATAAGACACATTATTCATAAGCCATGTTCTTTCTTTACAGGGGTGCTGGAAGTCTAATACTGTACATACCTTCTAAAAACAAACATCTGCAGGGAATACAGTGCACATCGGCATACTTGAGAGCAAATGACTGACTATAACACATTTGTATCACTAATATTGTTTGGCGCAATGGTTTTGTTTTATGACAAATGTATCTTTTTAGCCACAGTGCAAAATATAAGGACACTTAAATGTCCTCTAAAAAAAAGCATTGGAGCAATGCCCTGCATACGGTATCTATAGTAAATATGAAAAATAACTTTCTGAAGATAATACGTTGCGTCCTGTACATCACATAAACATTTTGCCTATTTTAGAAAGGGGACACTTACTTTTTGCAGCCACTGAGTGTAATTCTCCATCACATGTTCCAGATGCTGTAGTTTTTGGGAAGAGAAATCCTGATCCATTTGTGGAGCATCCCTTTGCAGAGCATTGATGTTGTATTGGTCTGTAGTACTTTCACGACAGTTCCCATCTTGCTCAGGGAGAATAAATGTATATACACACTGCCCATGCTGAATCCGGTTAATTTTCCTCCCATTGCTGTCTGTCCCTTTCCTCTGGACGCTGCACCCTATATCAAGCACTAGAGCAGCCCACAAGGCAACAGAAAGCAACGTTGTCATTCTGCTTCTGCAGTTTTGACTTGCAAAAAGAAAACCCCCCATCTCCTTGCTAGTGATTTTCTAATAACTACACAATTAAGTTTGAGAGAATGCTGAAGCCCTATGACAGGATTTGATTCAGCTGCAAAATTTTATTTCACCCCTGTGATATCTTCTTTTCAGCTCCAACTGATATATTTAGTGCATAGCAGCCAGCACTTATTGTTCGCTCTCATTTGCAGCCCAGAGATTAGCCAGTCCGCTGCACATGCATAGCCCAGACCCTTCCCTCTACACTGGCTGCTGTTGAACTGCTATTTTCACTCAGACCCCAGTGAGTTTTATTAAGGCTGCACATCTAAGCCAAGCTGGAAGCAGCCTGCAAGATGACTTGACAGGAATGTGTGTGTATGAGTGCGCTCCTATGCTAAGAATGGCTGGTGGCTCAGTACAGAGGGATCATTTTACAAAGTGGCTGCATGGATGACCTCAATCAAGCATGGCTATTCTGCATAAGAGCCTGAGACAGAGTTAAGCAAGGCAGCCTGTCCTTCCCAATACCTGATCGTTATTCTGCAGGTTTTTTTTTTTTTTGCATTGTTATAAAAATTTTAATAACTTTAGGAATATTCCTTTTTTTTAATCCAACAGTAGATGTACTGTAACCTATATCTTTATTGTTAGAATACCTATCATGTTTTATTTTTTAATCACAGAACAGACACTGCAGGTTACAGAGTAGTAAAGCAGAGATAAACTAGCACAGTGACCTTTGTGGTAAACGCATTCTGTAATTGACACGGGTGCGTTAGACCTAAATGTATTTGATTAACACCTTGAAAACTCAGCCTTGTATGAATCCTTTCAAATATATGTAAAACCTTTCAGGGCTTCTCGGGATGACCAGGTGCTTTTGAGTGTTTTTAGAATCTTGATCTAATCATTTCTCTGATAAGAATGTTTGAGCCCTTCCAACAGTTATTAACTTTATATTCATGGATAATCAATTATAAAGTCATTAGGCAACAACTAAGGAATCGAATGTAGAACAGTACGTTATTGTTAACCTTTGGAGAGGTTCTTGACATAGAAGTCTATAGATAAAGAATGTAGAAGAATAGAAAATGATTCACAATTAAGAATGAGCAGTATAGAAGACGGATTAAAGGTGCCTATGAAATGGGCAAACTCTGCAGGGCATAGTCTTGTTGTGCCTACAAAGTTGTATGTACAGAGCTGCATACAATGTCTGCACAATATATAAAACATTATTATTATTATTATTATAATTATTATTAATAATAATAATAATAATAAGAAGAGAGTGACACTTGAGTACATTAATAATGTGAAAGCATGCAATACAAATGAAATGATGTATCAAAGTCTTTAGGCTGAAAATATACACACTGTTAACAATGTAGAACATATTCATATATAGTATTAGAGTTTTAGAAGCCTAAGTGGCTAATTAGTCATACCCCATCCATGACTAGCTGGCTACTACTAAAGCCTTAGTATTTGCATGTATAGATATTATTTTGTTTATGTTTTATGTTACCCCCTTTGGTGCCTGAAGGCACTAATTTTGCAATGCATTGGTAGCCTGAGGCATCAAAGGGGTAAATCATTTTCTGATATACAATTGTATAATAATCCCATGGCAGAAAAGTGGGATATCTCAGACTCACCCTCCCACAAATGCATCGGTAGCGATAATTAGTTTAGATTTGTATGCGCTAACGCTGATTTATATCACTAGCACTATTTATAGTAGAGTTAACACAACTAATTTTTCATGTACATATGCAAATAAGCTGCATATCACAATTCATTTGTGAATAAATAAATCTTAGTGAATGCATTGGTAATTGACATAATTATCACTTTAACCATTTTTAAATAACGCCAAATTTGAATGCAGCTACATCGACCTTTAGTGAATCTCTATAGAATAACATATATATAATATATATATATATATATATATATATATATATATATACACACACACACACACACACACACACACACACACACACACACACACACACACACACACACACACACACACACACACACACACACACACATATTCATAAAAAAAATGTGTATTCCTGCATGTAATCTACAAATGTAAGGTGACAAACAGGGATGTAGAAACATATGAACTGTGAGGGGAACACAGTCTGAAAAGTTTCTTCTATAATTCCCAGGGGGTGTGTTTGTTTTGAACACATATGATATTTGCTCACTACAAAGCTTAGGATACTTTCTGTTTGAATCTAAAGCAATTCATTTACCCACATATGATAAATGACAAGGCTGCAACATATTGAGTAATTGGGAAGATAACTATTGTGTGAGACCCCCTTGTGGTGTTTCACAGGAAAACAGCCAATTGCTTTGGTTTATTATTTCTATTTTAAATCTGACACAGGACATGCATGTTTGTCTTTTCCGGGAAACTAAGGATTGCTTTCGCTATGGGACCTTCAGCTCCTATAACCATTCATCACCAGCCGAGAAAGCACCAAACACATTACTTAAATAATTAGCTTTCAATTCAAAGAAAGCAATGTCAATGGAGTTAAAACTATAACAGCAGCACTGAACTAAAAACAGTTGACCCTAATGTAAATAATGATACACCGTTATTTGAGAAAGCTTTGCAGTGCCACTAGGATATCGGTCATGAAATACTGTCAACAGGAGCCAGGATGCAATTGCCATGCTAACTACCATATTGTTTACTGTTCTATTTAAAATTAAAAATAAAGCAAAACATCTTTTGAAAGAAAATGTAGCCAAACAACAAAATAAAACAACATACTATAGTCATGAAATGTATTGACTACTGCCCATTTAAAACCAGAAACTTGAGTTTGTGTACTGGGTAATTCCTCGCTGAAGGGGCTAGCCCTCTACTCACAAACGCCACAAGCAGGAGTTAATCTGGTATCCACATGTAAGATGTAGGGCTTGTGTGGATCAGCAAATGTCAGTACTGGTGCATTAGTGAGGCAGGCCTCGATGGCCATGAATGCCTCCTCACACTTGCGGGTACACTTGTCTCCAAATGGCTCATTCATTTTGAAGTAATCCTGACTGTTGGCAACCTGAGCCATACTGTGTCCTCGAGCTGCTGGATAACCTTTGTCTGGGGCTAATCTCTGTGACCTTTCTCTAAAAGGGCGAGTATCATGGAGGTGTATCTGGTGCTCTACTCCCTTTGCATGTCCCACGTCCCATTCATGGGTACAGAACCCTTCAGGCCTTTGGGCCATCGTCTCCCTCAGTCTTCCTTCCTACAGAGTTCAGGGGAAGTACTGTCTCCGAAGTCAAACATATCTGGGATCAGCTTATCCAGTTTTCTTCTGCCAGGCGAGACCCATCACTTCAGTACTGTTCAGATTGGCCACTACAGTGCCTTTTCTTACCAGTACATCATGTGTGGTTTCTTTCCTTCCTACGACCGTGTTTTTTTTCCTCATTGTTTTGGGCACCTCCAGTACTACACTTTTTACTAATAGTCATCCTGGGTATCCTCCAAGTGGAAGGTCATCTATCATAACAGTAGAGCCTTCCAATTCTCACAGAAGAGTTATTTCTCCTTCTATTTTCTGTATGATGTTAGGAGGCACTCTCACTGGATGAGGTCCCGTCCATCTAATGTCTCCTACATGTCCATCAGTCAGTGCTCCAGCTCTCTTCTCCACACTTTTGTAAACTTTCAGACACATTGGATGGATTGTCAGTGTCCAACCATACTTGTTTCCACCCACTGTCTGGCACTATTTGGATAGCTGGCCAAAAATATTGGCATTTGTCTCAATGATAGCCCCAGTCTCATCCTTCAGACTTCTGGACATATGAGTGCAACCACTGTCAGAGGTCCCGGCACTTTTCCGATACTCCCGACCTTCTTTTGGAATTCCAATTCCACTATTACATACCCCAGGTATACAGTAAGTAGTTGGCTTCACAGAGGCCCACATGATAAGCCCCACCAACGACTGTAATGGCAGATGCTAAAGGTGCTTATCATACCATGGTTTAATTATAATGGACACTTGGGATCCACTATCCAGGAGGATGTACCATCTCTTCCCTTCTATTTGTACTTCCACTCATGCTGATGGGTTGAGGAGGCCTTTAGGCAGGTGGGATCATTCTGGTCTGTTAGCAAGGATAGGTCTTTTGCGGAGCCTTGCTTTACGTGGCACCCAGTATGCTCCTTCACTGGGTCCTTTTGTCATTTCCCTAGGGAGATTCAGACTGGATGAAACTCAATCATATATTTCATAGTTTCTACATTTCTACAGTGCTTGACATAGTGTCCCTCTTTGCGCACCTACTGTATAGCAAAAGTCGAGGCTAATGTCCATCAGAGCGGGGTGTCCTCTTGTATTCACCCCCCTCCTAGAGGGCATTTCTTTCCTGGGGTCCATGTAGGATGAGTGCAGAGGTATAAACAGGGAGACATAGATTTGGAGGAAATAATCAATGGCTTTTATTTTGCCTGTATCTTCAAGCAATACAGCTTTAAGGCCGCATACAAAATAAACAAAATTGCCTAACCCTTTGTAAGGGCTAAATCATTCTTCCCAGCTCCTATCGGCATTGCTAGGAGAGGATAGGCCTCCTGGTAGGACCAATGTCATAATCGCACAATCACAGTACAAATGCAGTGTTTCTATTATAGCGCAACATTTTTTATTTTATTTTAAGCCCTTCCCCATGGAGGTGCAGCTCCCCGCACCCTGTTTAACACACAATACCATCTTTAAATCTGTGAGTGCAATATGCATCTGTTTTTTAAATATTTTTATTGCTAAATGTGGACTTAGACACAAAAATCCAAGTGGGGTGAGACCCTCAATTGGACAAGAAACCCAAAATTGCACTCTATGAGAATAAAACACTTAGTGGGAGTGAACAATATATATCAGGCTAATAGCCTAAGTGCTATACGACGCAAAACAAAAAAGAATTTATTAAGTACATGAGGGAGCAATATCAGGGACTGTGGGGTATAAATAAGGGTGTGTTTAAAAATACGGTAGATGGTGACCAGAATAGAGAGTGCTCTCTCCGGAAGTGACGCGACGGAGGTAATTGTTTACACCGGAAGTGACGTATCGCATCAGAGAGAGTGCTGGAGGTGATCCCCAGACATTGCGGTGGAGAGGGGACCACAGAAAGCTTATCAAGCAGGAATAACGAAGCGTCGGCGGTGCGGTGAGCTGCGGCAACATCCCTAACACTCCTCATTCACTTTTAAGTGATAAATGTTTACTATACTTTTTTATATTGTAAGTGCACAATTTTAGCTTTTTCCTTAAGATACCTTTTGTACCATTGACCTGCACCATGGAGATTTCTCTTTATTTTCCCATGTATCTTTGCACCTGACTTCTGAGCCCAAGTTGTATCCTGTCTGCGTCTAGAGGACTCCATAGATTCCACTTATCCTGATATTGCCTTTACCCTACTACCAACTTGTGAGTAGGCTGCACATAAGAGCCAAGTTTGAATACACGCTTCAATATTGAATCTGATTGTCTGCACTTAGTTTATGTTTGCTCTGTTGTTTTTTCCCTACATGCTCCCCCCTGGGTTGTGAGAATCAGTTTCTATGTCAGCCCATTGCTTAAAAGAACAGCTATTTCATGAGTTCCTTCAACTGATTGGGGTTATCCCTGGTTCACACTATGTTCTGTTTTTTTGTCTTCCTTATCCCAGCGCTATAGGTTCTACCTTTGCTTTCTCTCTGGGTGAGAGAGTGAACCTGAGATGCAGGGATAGATAAGTATAATTTTTGTTATATGCTACTTGCTTTATTCTAATCAGTGATTTGTTGCACAGTTTTATTTTTCTTTCCAGCAGTATCATTGACAGTGTTAAGGACCATTAGGATCAAAGCTTTATTATGATTGAGGCCGTTCTGTGTGTACCAGTCATTCAAAATGGCCGCACTCATGGTGAGGGAGTGAATGTTCTGGTAACTTGGAGAATATTCCAGAACAACTATCACCCACTGTGTACAACTTAACCGTGCTTTTGTCTGAACGTACTTATTATTTAGCGGAAGGTATTACAGTATGTGTCATTCACACAACTTGATATCTCAGCAGTGCCTCCAATTTAACCCCTAGAACCAGAGTTTTAAATGTAATTCTTGAGGATATGGAAAGCCAGTGTAGGGATTTGCATAGAAAAGAAGTAGAGGTAGAGCGGTGAGTGAGGTAGATGAGCCTGGCAGCAGCATTTTGGATGGATTGAAGTTTGGACAGGTGGACAAGGGGAATGACAACTAGGAGAAGGTTGCAGTAGTGAAGTCGGGACAGTAGAAAGGAGTACGTTAGGATTATGGTTGTCGTGAGAGAGAAAAGTGCATATTTTAGCAATATTTTGGAGGTGAAGGCAGCATGACTTTGTGAGGGCTTCACTGTGAGAAGGAGAGGGCAGCGTCGAGGATGACCCATTGGCAGCAGGTTTGGTATGTTTATGAGATTGTTATATTATTGACAGTGAAGGAGAATTTAGGTGTAGGGGTAACAGTGGAAGGGTACAAGATTATTCATTCTCTTTTGGACATGTTAAGCTTCAGATAACAGTGGGCCATCCAGGAGGAAATTGCGGATAGACAGTTGGTGACACGAGAAGAGAGAGGGGGAGAGGTCAGGGAAGGAGAGATAAATGATGGTGTCATCAGCATAGAAGTGATACTGAAAGCCAAACAATTGTATTTGTTCACCAAGAGAAGAGATGTAGAGTGAGAAGAGCAGAGGGCCAAGGACAGAGCCTTGTGTGGGACCCCATTAGAGAGGGAGTGAAGATGAGGAGACACCAGAGAAGAAAACAATAAATGAGCGGTTGGACGGGTAGGACTTGAACCCAGAAATGGCTGCATGAGGCCAATGGAGTGTAGGGTGTGCAGGAGAGCATCATGATCAACAGTGTTGAAAGCAGCAGAGACATCCATGAGATTTAGTAAGGAGAAATGACCCTAAGACTTAGCTGTTAGTAGGTGGTTGGCCACTTTTGTTAGTGCTGTTTCAATAGCTTGTGGAGGACGGAGACCAGATTACAAAGAGTCAAGCAGGGAGTTTAAGGAGAGAAAGCGAGTCAAGCAGTTATATACTACAGTTCCTGCTCAAGTAGCTTGGAGGCAAAGGGAAGAACAGAGGTAGGACGGTAGGTAGACAGAGAGGCTGGATCAAGATAGGGTTTCTTTAGAACGGGCATGATGAGTGTGTGTCTGTATGTCTGTCTGTATGTATGTATGTATGTATGTATGTATGTATAAGTAATATAGTACATGATACAGAATAGATGAAGATGGTAATGGGTTTTCTTATGCCACATATGCTCACAGACAATACTAACAACTAAAAAGAGGAAAATATACAGTGTCCATTAAGGGGAACATATAACAAAGCCTGTCATTTATTTTCCAAAAATCATGTAAGAGAAACATATTTATTAAGGCCCTTGGGATATTGCATATTTAATGTGAATATTCAAAAGGCCTCATGCTTAAGCATCCTTTTCTGAAGGTCACCTCTTCTAAAGTGGGGCTTAATCACTTTCTATTCCACTACATCTCAATTGTGAGAATTTATGTCTAAGTGCTCTATAATGTTTCACTAACTGTGACAGAAAGACGTCCGTTTCTTCACTGAATCGACTATTTGGTGAGCTATCTGTGTACCTGAACGTCTATCTTGGAGCTTGCCACGTAGCGGAATCACGCTGAAACAATCAGTTATTTTGAGCATATTTTGGGTGCCTTCCGTGTGAGGTGTTATAGGGAAGTACCACTGGCACTTTACCTGTGGGAATGGGCCTGAAGACAGTGTTAACCCTCCTGAAACATTTCCCCCTTTATTTAATTTCTTTTACACTTTATTCCCTCATATTCTTTCCCCTCGTTTTTTCTCACAGTGTTTGGAATTTTGTTGCTTTTTGTGTTCCACCCACAATTTTTTATGTGCCTTTATAGTCTGCCTTTATCTTTATTTTCCATTGCTCCTCTGTGCTGTGTACGCCACATCATCGTTTTTGTGGATAAGTATTATGTTTTATTGATCGTTGTGCTTTTTTCTTTGTTCTTATTATCAGTTACATGTTGTGACGATGGTCGTCTCCAACCAGGAAGCGGACCCGCAGGGCTGAGGTAGGGATGCAGGATAACCGATCAGAGCCCAGGGACAGAATCCTGTTAGAGTATCCGAAGTCGGTAGGCAGGCAGAGTTCAGTGGTGCAAAGTCCAGTAAATAGACAAAAGGACAGGCAGAATCGAGAAGATAAGATGGGAGGTAGCGCACAGCCAAAGAACGAGGCGAGATGGGTCCAAATGATGCAAAACAAGGATTTATTGGCAAGACAAATGCATAGAGGTAACTCTCCTATGCATTTCGTACCAAAGTACTTTATCAAGGAGTAAAAAACAAAGGTCAGGACTGGGCTGGTGGCAGTGGTGTAAAGTCCAGTAAACAGGCAAAAGGTCAGGGCAGGCAGAAAGCAGCGAGGTCAGGGCCACGAGCCGGGGTCAGCAACAGGGGAATCCAAACAGGCAAAAGGGTAAGGCGTGACAGCAAAGACAACAGGAGCTGCAAACGTAAGAACCTTGCTCAGCGACTCCCACTAGGAAGTGCAGCCTTATATAGGAGGCTACCAGTACACAAAATGGCCAAATTGAGCAGAAAGGGCAGGCAACTGGAAAACCCAAAATGGCAGCAAAACCCGGCACGGAGTTGGGGGCATTGACATCCCTGGATTTGACAACCAATCTAACTGCATGTGTAGTGCAACACTTGATGAATATCAGCTCGTATCTTGGCTCTTTTGCTCAGCCTACTCACAGGATGCAAGATATTTTAAAGCTGTGGCAGTCAAATTTCAGTATATCAGGTACAGGTGTACCTGATAAAACATCTTGCATCCTGTGAGTAGGCATAGTATAGAGCCAAGATACGAGATGATATTCATCAAGTGTTGCACTACACCTGCACTTAGATTGTTTGTGTTGTTGTCTTTCCTCCCTACATGCTCCCCCTAGATTGTGTGAACATACAGTATCTCTACGTTTTGGGACCGGTGAAGACAGGTCCCACCAGAGGGTTTGAGCAGGGAGTTACGACTTTACATGTATATTTGGATTGCACTGTTAATTTTTATACTTGCAGTTTCCTGTATTATACAGTGCTTATTATATATTCACGTTATAAATTATGATCACTTTTAGTTGTTTGCGCCTTATTTAATCACCTTCACTTGTATTTTATCCCTGGATTTGATCCATGAATTCTCCTCGGGTCCATAACCCTTCCAATGGACCTTGTACTGCAGCCCACCACGGGATCTACGGGAATTCAGTATCTGGCATACTTCAAATTCCTCCTGGCCAATCCACCAAGAACGGTCTAGGAGGAGGGAGATTAGGAGGAAAGAAGGTGTTTTGGATAAAAGGTTTGAGGAGTGAGATATGGAACATTGGAGGTATCCTTAAGCTATCCGGAAGTTCCAGTTTGAACGTCACCAGATTGACCTGTTTCAGGATTTTGTAAGGTCCAATGAACTTGGGCCCAAATTTGGAGGAAGGCAGTTTCAGCCGGATATTTTTTTGAAGCCAGCCAAACCTGATCTCCCACTTGAAACAGGGGAGGTGGTCATCGACATTTATCCACCTGGGTTTTTTCTGGAGGGCGGCTTTGGTCAGATTGGCCTGGATCTTCTTTCAGAGTAATTGGAGTTCTTGGATCTTATCATCCACTGCAGGTACTCCGGATAGAGGAAGGAAGGGCAGCAGGGTGGTACCCGTAGGCACAAAAGAACGGTGATTCAAGTGGGGAATCGTGTTTCCTAGAATTGCAGGAAAACTCGGCCCACGGGAGCAGATCATCCCAGTCATCCTGTAGTTCAGATACAAAACATTGCAGGATTTGTTCTAAGGACTGATTGGCCCCTTCCGTGAGTCCATTGGACTGGGGATAGTATGAGGAAGAAAAATGAAGGGAGATACCCATTCTTTGACAGAAGGCCTTCCAAAATCTTGAGATGAATTGGGATCCTCGGTCCAAGACTATATCCTTTGGGACTCCTTGAAGGCAAAATATCTCCTTAATAAAGACCTCAGATAGTTCTGAAGCTGTAGGTAGCTTCTGAGAGGAACAAAATGGGCTTGACATGTAAAGCGATCGACTACTACCAGTATAGTAGTCATACCCCTGGAGGGTGGCAGTTTCACGATAAAATCCATGGATAAGTGAGTCCATGGGTGGGTAGGAACAGGCAGGGGCTGGGGCAACCCACAGGGTAACATCCTCGGCACTTTAGTCTGGGCGCATACAATGCAGGCTGCCAAAAAGTCGTTCACGTCTTTGCGGATCTCTGGCCACCAAAAGATCCATTCAAAGAAATCACACGTCTTCCTAACTCCCGGTTTACTAGCCGTCTTGGAGTTATGACCCCTTTGCAATACCTCACTTTGAAATTGGGGGGCGGGGACAAATAGTTTGGATGAACGAGTGGACATTGACCTGGGATCTTCTGCCTGGGCCTGTGAAATCTGTTGCAGGTGAAGAAGAAACTGCAGAGATAATCTGAGAAGATGGAATGGCGGGCCCCTGCTCTATCTCCTTGGCGTCGTCTGGAGAGTATTGCCTGGATAGAGCATCTGCTTTGACGTTCTTGAATCCTGGACGATAGGAGATCACAATGTTGAACCGAGTGAAGAAGAGATCCCACCTCCCCTGACATGCCCGAGTCTCTTTGCTCCTTCAAAGTATTCAAGGTTCTTGTGATCTGTAAGGATTGTGATCAGAGAAGTTGCCCTCTCAAGCAAATGTCTCCATTCTTCTAGATCGAAGAGATTTGAAAAATAGGCACTACTTACACCAGGGAGCAAACAAATTATATCCAAGAGAGCGCGTACCCATAAAAATCACAAAATGTAATGAATCATCCAAAAACAGCTACATAACGGGGTAGACGAACCCCCACCAACGCGTTTCGAGCGTAAACTCTTTTTGAAGGCGACTCGCCAGCTAGTCGTATTACTGTATACTGGAAGAGTGATGTATACCACGTGTCAATAAGTTGGCAAATTATCGTTAAGAATACTCAAGGGTGTCACACCAAAGGAACTTTAAGTGGATGAAGAATATGCTTATACTGTTGTAGCCAGCTTCAGTCTAACGTTTACCCGTTTCTTCCCGTGGCATATATCGGCTGGCGCCGAACTTGACCGTGCGCCAGCCGCATCTTCCCCGCGTCCTTCCCCTCCCCTCGCGACCCCCTGGCTGCTCCGCCTCTGCTTCTCTGGGTCCGGGGGCCACACACACGCATCCCCACCTTACCCCGCCACCCTTTCAACCATCTTCGGGGGAACCCTGGCACGCGCGCCACACGCGCACGCACCCTGGCACATGTGCCACGCACCAGTGACGCGCGGCACGCATCGGGGAAAAAACGCACCTGCACGCGGTTTTAAATTACCCACGGTGGTGGCCGCATGAGACTCAGCTCGGCCGCCACTGTATAACCAGTTGGCCTGTATTCTAGAGCACCACACATTCTTCTTCAATATCCATTCTTCTAGAGCCATTTTCATGGCCAGAAGTTCCTAATTCCCAACATCATAATTTCTTTTTGCGGCAGAATTTTTTTTTAGAGAAGAAGGCACAGGGGTGGAGTTTCACATGAAAATTCTTCCTTTGAGAGAGAACAGCTCTGCCTGCCAGATCAGATGCATCCACTTCAAGCACAAAGGGTTTCGTAGGATCTGGATGGATCAGCACATGTGCGGACGAAAAGGCGGACTTAAGCTTCTTGAAAGCCAGAAGAGCCTCAGAGGGCCATATCTTAGGGTTCAACCCTTTCTTAGTAAAATCCATAATGTGTGCAACCACCTTGGAGAAGTTCCTGATGAATCGTTGGTAGTAGTTGGCAAACCCAAAAAATCATTAAGTTGGTTTGAGGCCTGTCGGTAAGGGCCAATCCAGCACTGTTGATACTTTCACACAATCCATCTCAAACCCAAGGGAAGTGATGAAATACCCAAGGAAGGAAATCTTCTTCTGTTTGAACTGACATTTCTCGAGCTTGGTAAAGATGTAGTGGTCCCAAAATCTTTGGAGGACCAGTCTAACCTGTGCCCGATGTTCGGACAAGGAACTGGAATAAATAAGCATATCATCCAGATATATCAAGAGAAATTGGTCGAGTAGATCCCGTAAAATCTCATTGATTAAATGTTGAAATACAGCCGGTGCGTTGCATAACCGAATGGCATGACCAGATATTCGTAGTGGCCATCACGGGTATTAATATATATATACAAAGAGCAATAAAACTCACTAAAAATTACATTAATATATTAATAACATACATGGTATACAATATCATATCTAAATCATATAGAAAACGATGTAAAGTGATGGGAAGACCTACTATTTAAATGTAAATGGATTCATGTATAACTGTGATCACCAAAAAATATATGTAAATGAATATTCTTAAGTGGCAATTATAAAAAAATATATATATATATATAATTACTAAATATACGTAAATAAATATCTATCAGTGACTAAAAAATGTAAATATAAAAGAATATATATAAATATATGATGATTATAAATATAACCATCCTAAACTCTAATAATTATTAATGAATTTATTGTAATAGTAAAGGGAAAGGGAGGAGGATGGGAAAGTGGACTCTCGCTACAGCTCAATTTAACAGTATAAATGCATGGTGACAAAGGTGCATAGGGGGAATGAATAGACAATAGAAAATCAGGGAAAGGAAACACCCTTTAACTTGCACTCAGTGTCTCAGTAGATATGATTATTAGAGTTAATACTTATTATTTTAATATAGAAATTTAAAAAAATGGGGTGGTATCATGAACATTTAGTCTAGATCATATACATACAATTAGAACAACAGACACAAACATATATACAAACACAAACTGGAAGGGGACCTAGTGAGCAACCCTTTAGGTAGGAAATCAGTCAATGTAATCAAAGCTCACATAAGTATAATATATGGAATACCCATTCCAGCACTAATTAAAAGACCTGTAATCAATTAGACAGGTGTCCAAGGCTAGCAATCATAGTATTGTGGTGCTACGTGTAGCATACAGGTGTGTATCAATTGAGAGATACACTTGCTTCTCACCACAAATAGATGAGACTTTTTGAGTAGTCAACAAACCTAGTAGTAATAATATCTAACTACAATATTCAATGGCTTAAATCTGATCTACAGTGCAGCAATGAAAAACGGCCCACAAAATGTGATTGAATTGGCCCTGAGGCACGGGTCAGAGCCCGTATCAATTTATAGCCTCTTACACTAAACTAAATAAACTGCACAAGGTGAGTGATAATAATATAATATACGAGCACACAATAATAATGATAATTAAAAAGCATAGGGTGGGGTGAGAATCACTAGGAGAATGAACGCTGCTGGCAGCTGCTAATGTTGCTTGCAGCTGAGAGACCATATTATGTTGTAACAGTCTAGGTGGTCAATTTCCTAATAGTAGCCTAAACCCACTTACTATATACAAATGCTATACACATTGTGCCATCGTCATGGCTCAAATAAACCGCAATAGTGTCAGAAGTAAAGCAGTATATTGGGTATAGCTACAAATTTAGCAAGTAATGTGATACAAATGGTCACAATATGTAGCACATTGATACCTTTGCTGCTAAGTTCGGCGTTCAGAGACGCTCACCACTCACCACCCGGTCGGAGCTACGTCGTGACGTCATGACGCTTGGCCTCGTTAGTCCCGCCTCCCACCTGACGCACGTTTCATTGACTGATTTCCTACCTAAAGGGTTGCTCACTAGGTCCCCTTCCAGTTTGTGTTTGTATATATGTTTGTGTCTGTTGTTCTAATTGTATGTATATGATCTAGACTAAATGTTCATGATGCCATCCCATTTTTTTAAATTTCTATATTAAAATAATAAGTATTAACT
This sequence comes from Ascaphus truei, assembly GCF_040206685.1. Classification (NCBI taxonomy): domain Eukaryota; kingdom Metazoa; phylum Chordata; class Amphibia; order Anura; family Ascaphidae; genus Ascaphus; species Ascaphus truei. The sequence goes on along the minus strand of NC_134484.1, from coordinate 57,950,384 downwards.
GTAATAATCATATCTACTGAGACACTGAGTGCAAGTTAAAGGGTGTTTCCTTTCCCTGATTTTCTCGTCGCACATAAAAGTGCATTTTTGGAATGGGGTTTACGGAAAATGTCCGTCTGTATTTTTTTATCAATGTCTATTGAAAGTGTCATGTCTAAATAATCTATGTGATGAATATTCTGTGTATATGTAAAATGTAAATTATAATCATTAGTGTTAAGTGTATTAATAAAAGTGCACAGTGAGTCCAAATCCCCATCCCACACCAAAATAAGATCCATTCCAAAAATGCACTTTTATGTGCGACGAGTTGTCATCCACCAGCACTCATTAAGAGCATACCCAAGGCGCAGTTTATTCGGCTTAAGAGGATATGTTCTAAGAATGAGATGTTTTTGAGCCGTTCACGCGAAATGGCAGATAACTTTAAAGAAAGAGGCTATAAAGAAGAAGACATCATTAAAGCATTTGAATATGCAGATTCCCTGGATAGGGAAGAGATTATAAAATCTAACAGAGGTAATAAAAAGAAACGACACGTTTATGAGGATAATTCAATATGTCCATCCTTTATTTCAGTATATAATAAACAATCTAAAGCAATTAAAGAAATCTTTCAAAAACATTGGAAAGTACTTACCTTAGACCATGATATTGCTTCCCTTGTACAGGGAGGACCAAGATTAATTTACAAAAAAACAAAAACTTTAGGTAATCATTTGTCTCCTAGTCTATTTAATGCTCAGTCAAATAGACAACTATTATGCAATATTCCAAAAGGTTTTTTCCCCTGTGGGCGGTGTTCAATTTGTAAATATGCCAGATCCATAAAAAACATTCCCACATGTGAGGGTAATCATCGTATTAATAGCTTTATGAATTGCCACACAAGTCATGTTATTTATCACTTACAATGTGGATGCAAGATGTCTTACATTGGACGAACAATTAGACCTGTGAGAGTAAGGATACAGGAACATATCAGACATATTCTGAAAAAAGATATGTTACACCCCGTGTCAAGGCATTTTTCAATGTGCAGTCTTGGTGATATCTCTAATTTTTCTTTTTCCGCCTTGGAACATGTTAAAATCCACCCTAGAGGTGGAGACAGATTGAATAAGCTTAATACAAGAGAAATGTATTGGATTCATGGTATGAACACGTTACATCTCACCGGGATAAATATAGAGTGGGATCTTAAGCACTTTTTAGTTTGATTACAATAAATTCATTAATTATTATTAGAGTTTAGGATGGTTATATTTATAATCATCATATATTTATATATATTCTTTTATATTTACATTTTTTAGTCACTGATAGATATTTATTTACGTATATTTAGTAATTATATATATATATATATTTATTTTTTTATAATTGCCACTTAAGAGTATTCATTTACATATATTTTTTGGTTATCACAGTTATACATGAATCCATTTACATTTAAATAGTAGGTCTTCCCATCACTTTACATCGTTTTCTATATGATTTAGATATGATATTGTATACCATGTATGTTATTAATATATTAATGTAGTTTTTAGTGAGTTTTATTGCTCTTTGTATATATATATATATATATATATATATATATATATATATATATGTTGCTTGGTTTTTGCTACTTAGTTACTGGTACTTGTTGTGTATATTACATATTTGTTTTATTAGACAAGTATTGTTTTTAACTCAATTTTGTGTCTCTTAGTGTCTTGTTAATACATCTTCATGTCCATGATGATGCCTTGTGAGTGAACTCTATTAACCATTCAGGGGCATATGTTCTCTTGTCATTAATTGGTTATGCAATCACCTGGTGGGTTTTCTGCTCACTAATTTAGTTCAACAATAGTATTTTTGGGCTCACTATATATGCATCATCATGGGCTGTGCTAGATACTCTTTGACAAAGTCCCAGGCAGGGATGAAACGCGTCAGAGTTCGCTCTGTAGCATATTTTTCCAGTGTATATGCACTAATTAAAAACAACCTTTCATTTTAAATTGCGTGTGGATTTCCTATTTTTCATACCCTGACGGCAGCAGTGCACCACCTCTTTGTTCTATTTTTGTCCGATTTCCCTGGGCTGGAGCACGCTACATTTCACTTCCGGTTCAGAGGTGCCTGACGTCATCGCTGGATGCTGAACGCCGAATGCTGAGCGTGGATCAGAGACCCGTCGTGTCAAGATTGTGAGTGATTTCGCTCTTTATTTTTCCCCCTATCTCACCTCCGCTGTGAGGTTACCTTGATCCTGTGTGGCGCCGGGTGTATGAGGGCAGTGGCGGAGGGTGGCGGCATACTTAGCTGTATATGGTTCCCTCACAGGGGACACGGTGGTTTTGTTGCTTCACGTTCCTCCCTACCACATCTCAGCCTCTACCCGTGAGACGTCACGGTACAGGGTTCAAGTGGGGTGGTTATATCAATATATCATTCATTCATCAATGGGACTCTGAACGGAAGTGCATTCTATCTTTTATTGTGCAGTATTTTTTCTGAACTATTTGTAGTACCATCTGCATACAATTTGTAGCATCAGTAATTCCTTGGAGTAATTCTAGGATTTCTATTATCTGGTAAAGTTCCTAGCCTTGCGTACGCATTCCAACAGTTCAGGAATGAGGGGTAGAGGATACTGATTTTTACGGTGATTTTATTTAGGCCTCTGTAATCGATACATGGCCTGAGAGAAACATGTTTTTTGGAAACAAAGAAGTTGAGGGAGAGCAAATGACATAGAATGACAGTGTCTCTTTGTGAAGTGCCCCAATTGTAATCAGCAAAGGATTAATCTAAAGGGTGATGGTCCCAGGTACCAGAGGTCTTCTATTAATGACCCTTAACGGAATCTCCATTGTAAGGAGAGTAAGAGAGTGGAGTTCCGTAAATGCATGGTCAATAAAATTCCCTGCGTCTCCTGAATCCACAAAATCCTGAGTGAAGATGGAGGCTGGTCCCCAGGAGAGTGAACCCGGCAGAAGCAGCCGTGAAGGTTGAGATGGAGAAGGGATAGAAGGAATGCTCAGAGAATATTCCTCTATCTTCACTGGGCACTGGAGCTTTCCCGATTTAGGTCAATTTCGGGAAAGATGACCCTTGAGTCCACAGTACACACACAGCACCCTGACACGTCTCCTAGTTTCCTAGTTCTCTCCTGCTCAGGTAATTTAGTATAATCTAATTGCATTGGTTCCTGAGAGAGGTGTAGTAAGATAAGTCTTTAAGAAGGGGTCAAGCTGAATTATTGTTTTTTTTTCAGGACTGGTCTCGGTCGGTCTGTCGTTCTCGCATCCGAAGATCCATTCTGATACAGAGAGCAATTCATTCCTCCAGATTCTTGGGGGTGTCCCGGCAAGTCAGTTCATCCATTAAACAAAAAGAAAGCCCCTGCCAAAATGCTGCCAGCAAAACTTAATTGTTCCAGCCTGTCTCCGCAGCAAGGGTTCGGAATTCAATGGCATACTGGCCCACGCTATGACGGATTCGATGGAGTAAAGCAGAATCAGAGGACCCGCGACCAGTAGCGTCAAAACTCTTTTGAATGCTTGGAGAAAGGCAGCGGCGTCATTAACCAGTGGGGATTCCTTTTCCCAGAGTGGGGAGGCCCAGGCCAAAGACTCGTCTGTCAGTAGAAAAATGATGTAGGCAACCCTGGATCGATGGGTGAAGAACATGGAAGGCTGGAGTTCGAACTGAATCGAACACTGGTTCAAAAATCCTCTACAAGTCATAGGATCCCCTCCATAATGTAGAGGCGCCGGGATCCGTGGTTCCCTGGGCTTAGGGGATGACGGATCTGCGCCAGAGACACTGCTAGCAATGGCGGTGCAGGGGTAGAACCCACCTGGAGTGTATCCAGTGGATGATAATGTCCTGAAGCCGGCTAGTAATGAGTGCCACCTGTTGGTTTTGCTCGGCGAGGCGTGTCTCATGATCTCCAAGCAGTTCCTCTTGGAGAGATGCAGCTCACGCTACCTCAGCGGGGTCCATGTTAGGCCGAACAAAATGTGACGGTGCTTCAATCAGATAGCGGACCCGCAGGGCTAAGGTAGGGATACAGAATAACCAACCAGAGCCCAGGGACAGAGTCCTGTTAGAGTATCCGAAGTCGGTAGACAGGCAGAGGTCAGGGCTTGCGGCAGTGGTGCAAAGTCCAGTAAACAGGCAAAAGGTCAGGGCAGGCAGAAAGCAGCGAGGTCTGGGTCACGGTCCGGGGTTAGCAAAAGGGGAATCCAAACAGGCAAAAGGGTAAGGCGTGACAGCGAAGACAACAGGAGCTGCAAACATAAGAACCTTGCTCGGCGACTCCCACTAGGAAGTGTAGCCTTATATAGGAGGCTGCTAGTACACAAAATGGATATATTGAGCAGAAAGGGCAGGAAATCTGGAAAACCCGAACTGGCAGCAAAACCTGGCATGGATCGAGCAGAATCCTTACACACGTATTGGGTGTTTTCTGCACTTTTATTAGTTACAGTATAATTCTATCCTTATTGTGTTTCGGAACAGTGAACACCAAATCATGGATGGTAGCCATACTACAGTTTATGTACCCTCATGTGCTTTCCAAATGATGAAGACATCATTTATGTATCTCTACCAGCAGAGTATTTGGAAATAATGTATGTACATACTGTAGATTAAAACCTTTTTGTACTGTCCCATGAAGATATTGGCATAGATGAACAAGGAGAAACTAGGAGCACAGCAAAAAAGAACGAGAACTGGAGGCCTCCAGTTCTCGTTCTTTTTTGCTGTGCTCCTAGTTTCTCCTTGTTCATCTGTTCCTGCTTACCTGTGGATGCACGCAGTTTATACCGGAGATTCTGACTTACCTGGGATTGGATCGTGAGTACGCCGTCCATTGACTGTTCACTGCTGTTTTATCACTAAGGGTAGTCCTGTTGTTGTTGTTGTATGGGTCTGCCGGTTCCCGTTGGGGGACCCCACGACCACCGCTCCCAGCTGGTCCCCATTACATGTGATCACCTTAAGGGCTTACCTCATTACAGTGGCAGCGTTTCCTGCATTATAGGTTCAGTCTCCGGTATGTACAGGGTTATTCACATTATACAAGCCCCCGCGTGATGCATGCTGTCTTTAGGGCTGGTAGCGCCGGGCTCTGAGGTTTATTCCTCTACTTTGCCAAGATATTGGCATAGGAGGGAGCAAGATTGCGCCTCTTTACTGTATCTTGTGTTTGCAAACCTTTATCCAGTAATAATACTACATTTTTAACCAGTTGATCACGGGTAATGTTAGTTTATAATGACGTTACAGCTATAGTTACTAAGAGAAGATCATTACTTATACAGTACTGTCCCCCCCAGATGTTCCAATTTGAATAGAAAGTCTGTCATAACTTTGATGTACTGTACTATGGCAGAGAGGAGACATGTTCCTATAATAAGTGATCCAAATATTGAGGGTCTGTTCAACAGAACCTCTGATGGAGATTATCGGTCAATTGGGAGGTTTTACTAAAGGTTTGTTTATTTTAGGTAATGTATATTACTGGAGTTTCAGGATGATCTTGTGTGAAAAAATTCGAAGAATTTTCCTCTTTAATCCATGAATTATTGAATGCAATCTCAACTATAGAACTTACTTCTCTCTCTTAAATTTAGTACTGAAATCAGATTTCAATGGGAGGTATGATGTAGTATATTGTAATTATCTTAGTATTTCTGTTTTATAATCACAGTAGTACAATGGACCCAACATTATATGAGCACTTAATAAAGATTGTGTACCATACTATATTCTGTTCAAGAGGGGTTAAGGAAAACCCTGATAATAAGATGTTTTTATTTGTTGATATCATTTCTAACCATCCTCATGGCTCAATAAATGAGTTTATTTTGCTTAAATCCGCAGTGCCCTTTGTTCTTTTATTCATCTGTCTTGGACTGATTGCAGGCTTTCGTGCAAACATTGGAGCACCGGTAATTGTATGTTTTTTCTATTTTTGAGGTGTGCAGCATTACTCTATTTGTTCTTAACCATCCTCATAAACATACAGTAGTTTCTGTGCATCCTTATACAGTAGGTGGTAAAGTATGGAGATACTCTTAAGTCAGCATTTAATATTCTACCTTGTTTAAGGTCTCATGTTGACCATATTGAAGGATGTTTGTTAACAGTTAATTTAAAAATAAAGAATTATTTCAAACTTGAGTAGGTAAACCTCCTGTTGAAACAAATCTAGTAAACAGGTAGGTTTTGTTTCAATCTTTTTTATTGCAGTTTTTGAGACATACACAAATTATACTTTACAAAGGGAGAGTCAGAGTGAAACCGATACAGCTGGTACAGGAAATATTGGCATAACATCAATGTTCACATTTAAGATATAAATTCAATATATGAATTGAATATCTCCAGATCTATTGGTTGTTTTCATATTATTCCCTTTGTGGCTTATTATTGATCTACTAAACTGTAGTCTCTGATGTGATTATAAAGTGGATAGAGAAGATAAGATGGAAGAAAGAAAGAGTGGAATAACAGGGGGGTGGGAGGGGGGAGGACTGGGGAAATGTGGGTTGGGAGGGGAACTTAATAGGGTGAGTGGGACTGGGGCCTTGCCTCCATTGATCTTCCTAACCTTGGAGCCAAGGCTCCCATATTCTATAGAACCACTCAGTAGTTTGGTTATGGTGGGCAGTATACCAAGGTAGATCCAAAGAAAGGATCAGAAAGGTTCCCTCATAAAAGAGCACTCATGGTGTGGAGTATAGTGCGCAGACTGCTATTGGTCTATCAAAATGATATATGTAGATAGGTCCAATTATCCCATCTAAACCACATAGGCCAGGAAGAAAAATAATAAAGTTTTATTCAAATATATAGATTAAAAACATACAAATCACATTCAAACATTAAAATTAACCCCGTAATTCAAGTGGCTGGATCAGCTAATTCAATGGAGATTGATACAAATATCAATGTGCTGTCACTCTAGGCATCTAGTTATATAGACTAATGTCTTACAGTAGGGAAGAAGCTAGGAGGAATACTCTCTTTGAGCCGGTAGGATATATGACGTCCCACAGAGTAGCTAAGTGTGTATAAAGGATAGTCAATATAAATACTCAGTTAGGGATGCTCCAAAGCGGTGTATCAGATTAGCAGTTGGTCATGATCATTGACATATAGTATCATTTATCTAAATCTGACAAGCATGGCCCGCAGCCTACTCTGTGGGACGTCATATATCCTACCGGCTCAAAGAGAGTATTCCTCCTAGCTTCTTCCCTACTGTAAGACATTAGTCTATATAACTAGATGCCTAGAGTGACAGCACATTGATATTTGTATCAATCTCCATTGAATTAGCTGATCCAGCCACTTGAATTACGGGGTTAATTTTAATGTTTGAATGTGATTTGTATGTTTTTAATCTATATATTTGAATAAAACTTTATTATTTTTCTTCCTGGCCTATGTGGTTTAGATGGGATAATTGGACCTATCTACATATATCATTTTGATAGACCAATAGCAGTCTGCGCACTATACTCCACACCATGAGTGCTCTTTTATGAGGGAACCTTTCTGATCCTTTCTTTGGATCTACCTTGATATACAAGATACATATCCCTCTGAGCACCTTGAGTCTATTACACATTTGCTTTCTATGTACTTGGATGAGCAGTTGTTTCACCTTTAGAATACGTTATGGTGGGCAGTCAACTTTTCCATGTACTGACTTCGTTTATTCTTTTGTACACTGTTGCTTTGGATGGGGTGTTAATTTTTCTCTAAACAACCGCAATGGAGCATCTCGCCGCGGTTAGGATGATTGATATTAATTTCTTCATGGGGGAGGGAATATCCACTACTGGTTTGGCCAGCACAAAGATCAGAGGGTCCAGGGGGATCATCAGTCCCATAACCTCTAGGATTATACTCTGGATCATAACCCAAAAGTTCTGCATGTGGCATGTCTACCATATGTGAGCCATTTCTCCCCTAGAACCGCATCCTCTCCAACATATATCTGGTGTTCCAGGGAAGAGCTGGCCCAGCCTACTAGGTGTTAGGTACCACTGAAATATAATTTTTTAGATGTTTTCTTTTGTTATTGTACAAATTGAGGTTTTGGCTGCCGACTCCCTGATATCCTCCCACTCGTCCCTTTCAATTTTCACATTAGGTCTTCGGCCCATTTAAGCATGTAGTTATGGTTTGGTATATTTACTGACGATTCAAGCCCCATGTACAGTTAGGTCCGGAAATAATTGGACACTGACACAATTTTCATAATGTTGTCTCTGTACGCCACCACAATGAAATGAAACAACCGAGATGCAATAGAAGTGCAGACTTTCATCTTTAATTCAAGGGGTTGAACAAAAATATCTTATGAAACATTTAGGAATTTCAACCATTTTCATATACTGTCCCCTTATTTCAGGGGCTCAAATGTAATTGGACAAATTACTGTAACACAATCATAAATAAAATGTTCATTTTTAATACTTTGTCGAGAATCCTTTGCAGGCATCACCGAATGCTGGGTTTCCTCCTTTGTGATGCTTTGCCAAGCCTTTACTGCAGCTGTCTTCAGTTGTTGTTTGTTCGTGGGTCTTTCTGCCTTAAGTTTTGTCTTCAGAAAGTGAAATACATGCTCAATCGGGTTGAGATCAGGTGATTGACTCAGCCATTGCAGAATATTCCACTTCTTTGCCTTAAAAATCTCTTGGTTTGCTTTCGCAGTATGTTTTGTGTCATTGTCCAATCAACTTTGCTGTATTTGGCTGAATCTGAGCAGACAATATATCCCTATACACTTCAGAATTCATCCGGCTTCTTCTGTCTTCTGTCACATCATCAATAAACACTAGTGACCCAGTACCATTGTAAGCCATGCATGCCCATGCCATCACACTGCCTCCACTGTGTTTTACAGATGATGTGGTATGCTTCGGATCATGAGCCTTTCCAAGCCTTCTCCATACTTTTTTCTTCCCATCATTCTGGTACAGGTTGATCTTAGTTTCATCTGTCCAAAAATGCTGTTCCAGAACTGGGCTGGCTTTTTTAGATATTGTTTGGCAAAGTCTAATCTGGCCTTTCTATTCTTGAGGCTTATGAATGGTTTGCACCTTCTGGTGAACCCTCTGTATTTGCTCCCGTGAAGTCTTCTCTTTATGGTAGACTTGAATAATGATATGCCTACCTCCTGGAGAGTGTTCTTCACTTGGCTGGATGTTGTGAAGGGGTTTTTCTTTACCATGGAAAGGATCCTACGATCATCCACCACTGTTGTCTTCCGTGGACGTCCAGGCCTTTTTGTGTTGCAGAGCTCACCAGTGCATTCTTTTTTTCTCTGAATGTACCAAACTGTTGATTTGGCCACTCCTAATGTTCCTGCTCTCTCTCTGATGGATTTTCTTTTTTTTTTTGCAGCCTAAGGATGCCCTGTTTCACTTGCATTGAGAGCTCCTTTGACCACATGTTGTGGGTTCACAGCAACAGCTTCCAAATGCGAATGCCACACCTGGAATCAACTCCAGACTTTTTTCCTGCTTAATTGATGATGAAATAACGAAGGAATAGCCCACACCTGTCGATGAAACAGCTTTTGAGTCAATTGTCCAATTACTTTTGGTCCCTTGAAAAAGAGGGGGCTACATATTAAAGAGATGTAATTCCTAAACCCTTTCTCCAATTTGGATGTGAATACCCTCAAATTAAAGCTGTTAGACTGTATTTAAAGCCCATATTCATTATTTAACTGTAACTAAAATGTATTTTGGTACACAGCCGAAATAACAAAACTTGTATCAGTGTCCAATTATTTCCGGAACTAACAGTATATACCCAATACTGCACCGACACACTTTATTCGAGCAAATACCCAGTATGTACCTGGCAGATACCTGGAATGTGCCGCTCCTCACCTCTGACAAGCCCCGTTGTGTTTGCCTTCCCAGCCTGGGTTCATGCCTGGCTGACGGGCGGCTGATCTGTTAAATGATAATGATTAGGATTTAATAGGCTGCAATGCTTCGCGTGTCTACCAGATGGCATAAATTCATGAATTGTAATGCAGTATATATATATATACTGTGCAGTATTGCAGCCAGCGGGAATAAAATGCTTCAATCCCTGCCTGGAAAATACCTCAATGCACTCGGGCAGAAAACAGTCACAAACCTCAATACACCCGGGTATACCCGAATTCGTGGGACTAGCCGAGCTCGAATAAAGTGTGTCGCCAGTGTATCAATCCTCTCTGGTAGATGCCTTTTTTTGCAATAACTTTCAAATGTTGATAGGTTAGGGAAACTCCCATTCTGAGAAATTGATGAGAGAAAATGTCTGATTTGGAGGTATTTGAAAAGGTGAAAATCTTGCGATTGATATTTTTTGGGATATCCTAATAGGACAGAACCGTCCCCTTTTCCACCAAATCCACTGCTAATTTAGTGTCTAAATTTAGAAATTGGGAAAATTGCCCTTGAGAGCATCCCTGAGGGAAGTCCGAGTTGTTGAAGATCGGAGTTAGCAGGGACGGGAAAGTCCACAATGCATATTTTACTTTATTTATGGACCAAATGTTCCACGTGCACCTCATTGATCCTAGGTCAAACTTTCCTACTTGTGTCTCCCTGGACCCTTGGCACCACATAACCACTGCAAAGGATAGTGGTTTCGCATAGAATGATTCAATTGCTAGCCAGCAGCAGGTTGTTGGATCATTATTCCAGATCACTACTTGTTGAAGTGAAACTTCCTTAGTGGCACCTCATTCGAACTGGGGCAAAAATGGATTGTGGAGACAGAAATGAAACGGATGTGACGTCAGTGCTGGCAGTTGAGGCCGGGCTGTGTTCTGGCTCAGCCCAACCCCAACACTGACATCACACCCGTTCCACAAATCAGATGCGGCGGCGGCGGCGATAGCCGCCGGCGCCGCTCCTAACGGCCGCTGCTCCCCCCACATGGCTGATGACATATGCGGCGCCGCTCCTAACAGCCGCCATTCCCCCCGCACATCCGCTGCCAAGCCGTGCATGCTCAGTAATCATGGGGACTGGAGGAAAGCCACGCATGCGCAGAAGCGGTTGGCAGCGGCGCCGTTCCCCGCCCGCTGCCACGGCTGTTGACATGTGTTGCCATTCCCCGTCTGCTGCCCGGGACAGCAGAGACCGCCCGACCGGGACAGCCCCCCCCCCCACCCTTTCCTAACCCAAATGGGACTAACTTCCACTACCGCTGCCATGCCGCGCATGCGCAGAAGCGGCTGGCAGCGGCGCCATTCAGCCCTCCAATGACGCGGGCGTTTGCGGGCCCCCCAGGAAGCGGTGGTACAAAAACCCGGGCGCAACCCGCGCGGACCCCCCCCCCCCGGACCCCCCACACACTGACGGACCCCCCCGGACCCCCCACACACTGACGGACCCCCCCGGACCCCCCACACACTGACGGACCCCCCCACACACTGACGGACCCCCCCAAACACTGACTGACCCCCCCCCCGGACCTCCCCACACACTGACAGACCCCCCCAGACCCCCACACACACTGACGGACCCCGCCAGACCCCCACACACTGACTGACCCCCCCAGACCCCCACACACACTGACTGACCCCCCCAGACCCCCACACATACTGACTGACCACCCCAGACCCCCACACACACTGACTGACCCCCCAGAGACCCACACACACTGACTGACCCCCCCAGACCCCCACACACACTGACTGACCCCCCCAGACACCCACACACACTGACTGACCCCCCCAGACCCCCAAACACACTGACTGACCACCCCAGACCCCCACACACACTGACTGACCCCCCAGAGACCCACACACACTGACTGATCCCCCCAGACCCCCCCACACACTGACTGACACCCCCAGACCCCCACACACACTGACTGACCCCCCCAGACCCCCACACACACTGACTGACCCCCCCAGACCCCCACACACACTGACTGACCACCCCAGACCCCCACACACACTGACTGACCCCCCCAGAGACCCACACACAGTGACTGAACCCCCCAGACCCCCACACACACTGACTGAACCCCCCAGACCCCCACACACACTGACTGAACCCCCCAGACCCCCACACACACTGACAGACCCCCACACACACTGCCTGACCCCCCAGACCCCCACACACACTGCCTGACCCCCCCAGACCCCCACACACACTCACAGTCACACACACTCAGTCACACTCACACGGACACTCACAGTCACACGTACACTCAGTCACACTCACAGTCACACGCACACTCAGTCACACTCAGTCACACGCACACTCAGTCACACTCAGTCAGACGTACACTCAGTCACACTCACAGTCACATGCACACTCAGTCACACGCACACTCAGTCACACTCACAGTCAGATGCACACTCAGTCACACTCACAGTCAGACGCACACGCACAGTCACACGCACACGCATAGTCACACGCACAGTCAAACGCACACGCTCAGTCACACGCACACGCTCAGTCACACGCACACTCTCAGTCACACGCACACTCAGTCACACGCACACTCAGTCACACGCACACTCTCAGTCACATGCACACTCTCAGTCACATGCACACTCTCAGTCACACGCACACTCTCAGTCACACGCACACTCTCAGTCACACGCACACTCTCAGTCACACGCACACTCTCAGTCACACGCACACTCTCAGTCACACGCACACTCTCAGTCACACGCACACTCTCAGTCACAAGCACACTCTCAGTCACACGCACACTATCAGTCACACGCACACTATCAGTCACACGCACACCCTCAGTCACACGCACACTCTCAGTCACACGCACACTCTCAGTCACACGCACACTCTCAGTCACACACACACTCTCAGTCACACGCACACTGTCACACGCGGAATTCACACTTAGTGCAAATAGCTAATACAGGGGATGTGTGCCGAGCACGCGCATTCTAAGTCAAATTTATTTGCGTTTTGTCATTGAGATTGTATTTTGATTTTTAATTAAAACATCACCAACACCAACACAAATACAATTTCTGTAACAAAAGTCAAAGAAGTTTCACTTACTATGCGCGTGCACAGCACACACAGCTTTTTTTTTTAATTGAGCTGCTTGGTAATATTTAATAATATCCGGGACTCCAAGTCCTCCACTTGTTTTTGAGGCTAGCATTACTGATCTAGCAACTCTCGGTCGCTTGTCCCTCCATATGAATTAGAGAACTCGGCTTTGTATGTTTTTCAGGTCAGACTGGGTTATAATTATTGGGAGCGTTTGAAAGTAGTATAGTAATCTTGGTAGGATGTTCATTTTGGCGGAAATTATTCTTCCCATCCAAGATATTTGGAATTTATTCCATGTCCCAAGATCCTTTTTAATTTTCTCAAAAAGGGGAGGGTAGTTGCTTTGATACAGGGATTCATATGAGCTCGTTATTCTAATTCCCAGGTATTTAATGTGGGTAGAGCTCCATTTATAGCTAAAATTTGATTGTAGAAATTTTAGATCTGGAGCTGGGAGTGTTAAATTTAGGGCCTCGGATTTATCGTTATTAACTTTATAGCCTACGACTTTGCCAAATTGGTCTAATAGAAGTTGGAGGTTCGGGAGCAACGTATGTGGCGTAGCAAGGGATAATATAACGTCGTCCGCAAATAATGAGATCTTATAATTTATTCCGTCAATGAGGATTCCTTGGACATTGACATTATCTCTGATTTTGACCGCAAATGGTTCAATTGATATGCCAAAGAGGAGTGGCGACAAGGGGCATCCCTGTCTAGTCCCATTTGTGATCATAATTGGGTCCAAATTTCCCCCTGGAAGTTTGACATACGCTGTGGACTTCTGGTAAAGGGCTTTGACGCCCTCCAGGAATGGGCCCTTAAATCCGAATTTTAACATGGCCTGGTCCAGAAATAACCATTTTATTCTATCAAATGCTTTTTCAGCATCTAAGCTTAGTAGTATCGCTTCTGTATCGGAAAGGTGCACTTGGTCTATAATGTTTATGATCTTGCGGGTATTGTTCGAGGCTTGTCTGCCTGAGACAATGCCCACCTGATCTATATGTATTATCTTTGGTAGGATCGGGTTCAGTTTATTTGCCAGAATTGTGCTACACAATTTTAAATCTGTGTTAAGTAATGATATTGGTCTGTAATTTCCACATTGGCGTGGGTCTCTCCCCTCCTTGGGGATGATGGCTATGTTGGCCATAGACATGGAAATTGGTATCGGATCACCCACCAAAAAGGAGTTGAAAGTTTCTAAAATATACGGGGATAAGATCGCCTGAAATTTCTTGTAGTATAGATTCGTAAAACCATATGGGCCCGGTATCTTAGCAACCTTTAAAGAGTTAATCGCTTCTGAAACAGCTGCTGCGGCCGTTATTTGAACACTTCACGCGTTGTGTACATCGGAATACCGATATCATGACGCGGGATGTCTTCCAACCTTACCGACTTAAGACGCGAGTGCAGAAAATTGAATTTTAGCAATCGCGATAAGCGCGGGTGCTTGGGCAATTGGCCGCGTTCATGCTGCGTGGTGTACAGAGGAGCACACAAAATCAGCGCAGTGATTTGTTCGAATAACGGCCGTTGCAGCTGTAGCTCTTTCTGAGATATTTTCTTATTCAGGGACTGTAAATCCTCCTCTGAGAGTGAGGGGAGATTACATTGTTTTAAATATTGCGGGATTGCCTCAGCATTTGTTTGGCGGTCTTTCGGGGATTCTAAGTTATTAAGCTTGGAGTAAAAATGTGAGAATTCTTGCGCTATTTTTGTTTCATCATATAAGATTTGTCCAGATTTGAATCGAATTGACGAGATCTGAGATTTAACTCTCAGACCTCTTAATTTGTTGGCTAGCAACCTGTCAGCTTTATTGCCCTTATCGTAGTAGCATTGATTAGTCCACCTAAACGCCCTCTGTACCTCTTCAAGTTGGAGATGTTTGAGCTCCATTCTTGTTTTTTCTAAAATGTTATAAAGTTTTTTGAGGGATTATTTTTATGTTTTTGTTCTAATTTAATAATTTTGTCCGTTATTTCTTTATATTGTTTCAGCTTGGTTTTTTTTCTATGAGAAGCTATGGAAATGAGGTCTCCTCTTATTGATGCTTTGTGGGCTTCCGACAACATTGCAGGAGCAGAAACTGAGCCCTTATTTATTGAAAAGTAGTCCGATAGTTTATGTTTAATTGTGCTCACTATTTCTGGTAAATTTAATAAGGAATCTTTTAATTTCCATTTGTATGGATTGTTTTTAACAAAGGGCAGAGAGAGGGTCAAGTCGACAGGGGCATAAACAGGCAGGTTTAAATGTTACACCTTTTGATAATACCTGAATGTCAATATTTGACAAGAAGAGAGAAACACTAGGGGCCTTATGCACTAAGCGGCGCAAAGGCACTTTTCACCCATTTTGCGCCAAAAATGCATACCCCGATTCAGTAAGGGGCGAAAACTTGCGAAAAGCAAAAAAAAACGCCAAGTTTGTTGGCGTTTTTTTTTTCCCGCCAACGATGCGGCGAAAAGGCACTTTGCGCTGCAACTAGCCATGTTTTGAAACCCGCTCAATTCTAGTAGTGGCGAGTAGGTTTGCACCACTCTAGAATTGAGATTTTCACGCCAATCCGCCTCGCCCCAAAAAGTTGACAAGTTGCTGGGGAGAGGCTGCGGATGAGCGGTGGAACGGCACTTAGAAAAAATCAGGCCTTTTTCCTGTCTGGGATTGATGCCGGAGTCTCCGAAGCTGATACCATTAATACCAACACCGGAGCCCCCCGGCATGCATCCGAGGCAGGAATAATGCATTTAAAGGCCACTTCATTACCTTAGCGGCTAACTGCTAAGGCAATGAAGGGGCTAACCAGCCGTGCCAGGTTTATTGTGGTTAGCGGGGGTGGGTGAAGGGGGTATTTGGTCTGGGTGGTTCTTTAGGGCTTGCGGGGGGGGGGGGGTTGTGGGTGCACTTAACCCCTTCATGACCGTAGCGGTTAATACCGCTACGGTCATGAAGGGGTTAAGCCCTCCCACTTCCCACCCGCAAGCCCTAAACAAACCACCGTTGGGGCTAATACCCACTTCGGCCACCCCCGCTACCCACAATAAAAAAAATACACACACAACAGCCCAAAACGAACTAACTAACTAACTAAATAAATAAATATATATATATAAAAAAAAAATATATATAAAAAAATATATATATATATATATATATATATATATATATATTACACCGCAGTACCAGTATTACACTGCAGTACCAATTCTGTGCCCCCCCAAATTAATATCAAAACACATACAGTACATACTTATAAAGAAATAACCCCCCCCCCAACACTTATAGTATAGTAATGGGCACAATTACTATTATCCACAAATGGATAATAGTGCATTTGCTCATTCAAAATACATAAAGAGCAATAAATACATTAAATACATATTGCACTCACCCTTGTCTGGCTGCCACGATGAAGGCCATTCTCCTCTTCATCACCGTCCATGCCCCCTCTGATGCTGCAAAACATAAACAAGAATAAAAACAGCCAATGTAATGTCCCATAACCCCTTAATCACCATAGCGGTTATTAACCTCTACAGTCATTAAGGGGTTAACCCACCCTCACCCACCACTCGGGAGGCCTACATGCCCTCCCCCACTACCCCCCACCCCATGAGGCCTAACCACCCTCACTCACCCAATACCCAACCGGGAGGCCTACCCACATTCCCTTGGGTCCAATACCCCCTCCCCCCACCCCCAGTACCCACAATAAAAACGATACATTGCCCCACAATAAACATCATTATATTTATTAAATACATAACCCACCCCCTGTGCCCCCCCATAAATACATGATTTATTATTTTACACACAGGGTTAATACCCCAGGCACACGGGAGACCCCGGTGGGCCTGACGGGTCACCTCACAGACCTACAGTAACCCAGCACCATGTTTCAAACAGGGTCTGGAGGCCTACGGGTGGTCCCCGCCAGGCGCCGTGGTCCACCAGGTTGTCTCCGCGGTTCACCGTGGGCCACAATGGGGTCACCACGGGTAGGCCTGCGGCTGTCTGGGGGGCCCCGGGTCAGACCCACAGGTGTCTGAGGGGCCTCGGGTGGTTCCCACAGGAGTCTGGGGGCCCTTGAGTGGTCCCTATGGGTCCACGGTGCCCCCACAGATGTGGGGCCACCGGTTCTTCCCCTCAGGTGTCCTCCGTGGACCAGTGAGAAGCCCGAGGAGACCGCAGGTGGTCTACATGGGTCCCCCGCAGACCTGAGGAAACAACCCTGTGTGTAAAAAAATAAACATGTCCTATACATTAAATACTTCAATCCCCCCCGCCCCCCAACACATACAGTACAATAATGTGCAAAATAACTATTATCCAGATAGGGATAATAGATTATTTGCCCATTATTAAACACATTAAGTAGCATAATAAAATAAATAAAGTTCTACTCACCTCATCAATAAGAAGCCCCCTCGCCAGCAAAACCGTGTCCTCCGTTGCCAACAAAATACATAGCCAATACATTGCAATTACATTCTGATATCAATTAACCCCTTAAGCACCGTATCTGATATTAACCGCAAAGGTAATTAAGGGGTTAAGCCACCCTGGCCCGATACCCACCCTTCAACCATTCATTTGTACAGTGGCTTCATCATGCATATATATATATATATATATATATATATATATATATATATATATATATATATATATATATATATATATATATATATATATATATATATATACATAAAAAGAGAAAAGAAGGGTCAAAATAAGGGAGCACTCAAATAGTATGTAATAGAAAAATTGAAAAATTGACTTTATTAGCAATGCATCATAAAAACACAAGAGACAAACTCAAACACATACCACATGAAAAACTGCTGCAAAATATAATTAATAATAACTTAACACAAATCAACCCCTAACCTGGAAAGACCAAATAGTAAGAGTTCCAACAGAACATAACAGAACCAGGGGAAAGAAAATGCCCCTAGTAATGTAACAAAGATCGGCCGATCAAAGTGAGAACTCAAAAGATAATATAAATGGACAAACCAGAACGCAGAAAAATTAGTCAAAAAACTGTGAATCAGATATCAAAGACATTACCAATATAGCATAGAATAACACAATAACATAACAGTCACAGAATAATAATTGCTGGGGGAGATGTGTAACATGCAACAGAAAATACCCAAATGGCTTAAAAAATTTATAATAAATAATGAGGGTAAAGCCACAAGGGTAAAATTACAAAAGACCCTGTGAAAGATGCTGGAACAGACTAATGCTGATGGTAAGTAGCAGGCATTAGTGAGATGTGAACTGACAGCCCAGCAACAGTGGACACTAAAGCATAGGGCAAATAATAATAAATGTTTTTATAGTCACATTTCTCTTATTTGGTATATTCATGTGTGTCTCCTTTAAGTTTCAGTGCCTTTGAACTCTTCCTGCACTAGCATTGCAACAGATGATGCATTGTGATTCACAGAATTTTCTGATTGGTTGCTGGCCGCAATGTTACTTTTGGCGCGACTTTGGAGCCCGTTAAAGAGCACACATGGATGCCTAAGCCCTATGCTCCCGGAAGAAGCCTTTTTGGCGAAACAGCCGTAGGAGCGGAGCAGAGACAACCCTCTCACTACCCCTAGACTCCCAGACCCGTGTGGAACGTGTGGACTACACTGATGTTATTTTCTCTGTGCTGGGACTCCTGCAGCTGGTCTGTACTGTGCTGCTTTGTCTGCCTCACACTTGCAGGTCTTACTGATGCTGGGCTGCTAGCCCATGGGGACTTGCTGCTTTACCTGCCTTACTTGTCCTACATTTCAGTGCTCACTGCATCTGGGCTGTCAGCTTAAGGGGACTTCCTCACTGCCTTATTTGCCCTATGCTTTAGTGTCCAATGTTGCTGGGCTGTCAGTTCACATCTCACTACTGCCTGCTACTTACCATCAGCATTAGGCTGTTCCAGCATCTTTCACAGGGTCTTTTGTAATCTTACCCTTGTGGCTTTACCCTCATTATTTATTATTATTTTTTTAAGCCATTTGGGTATTTTCTGCTGCATGTTACACATCTCCCCCAGCAATTATTATTCTGTGACTGTTATGTTATTGTGTTATTCTATGCTATATTTGTAATGTCTTTGATATCTGATTCACAGTTTTTTGACTAATTTTTCTGCGTTCTGGTTTGTCCATTTATATTATCTTTTGAGTTCTCACTTTGATCGGCCGATCTTTCTTACATTACTAGGGGAATTTTCTTTCCCCTGGTTCTGTTATGTTCTGTTGGAACTCTTACTATTTGGTCTTTCCAGGTTAGGGGTTGATTTGTGTTAAGTTATTATTAATTATATTTTGCAGCAGTTTTTTCAAATGGTATGTTTTTGAGTTTGTCTCTTGTGTTTTTATGATGCATTGCTAATAAAGTCCATTTTTCAAATTTTGTATTACATACTATTTGAGTGCCGTAGGAACCATTTGATGACAATGTGACGTCATAGGCCTATAAAAGCCTATGCCGTCTCATTTTGAAGGAGACGCCGAGGAGGAAGGACCTCCTACAGAAGAAAGAAGGCCGGGGCGTGGCCGTAGAAGTGAAGAAGACCCTGGAAGAGAGCGGAAGAAGATACAAGAAAGAAGAATACAGATGAAGATGGATTACAAATAGAAGACCCCTGGATTTTTATGGTTTATTATTTTATGGTTTATTATTTTATGGTTTATTATTTTATGGGTTCCTGTGTGTGGATTGGTTCGAGAGTAAGCTGTTCAACGGGAGTCGGTGAGTGGGTGAAGTAATGGTAAGTGAACAAAAGAAAGTATTTTTTTTTTAACTTGTACATGTTTTCTTTTTTTTTACATGTGATTTTTTTTTGTTTTAAGATCATTTCTTGCCACTGTATGTATGTATGTATGTATGTATGTATGTATGTATGTATGTATGTATGTATGTATGTATACAACAGACGACAGAGAAGCCCAATGCTACATCCAACATGACAGAAATACACAGTAAAATACTTATATATTCTCTTGAAATAGGGTCATTTAGTTTAACCCTTTGGCCAAAGCGTTGTAAGCTTGTGAGCCACGTCAAGGCAGACACCTGTTCGCAAGTCCTAACACTACCAGATAAAATACTAATATACCTCTATTAGGATTAAAATTCTCATTTACCTCTATTAGGAGGGAGAAAGACCACAGTGGGTCTATATCCAGCAGAATGGGGAACTTGCAAACTAGGGAAGTGGGGAGGGGCGGGCTTAAAACCTGGGAAGGAGGAGCCACTAACCTCCACCAGCTGGAACAGCTGAGAATGGGTTAACAAAACACAGAACCCCAGCAAGCTCTTTTTGGAAACCCCTGAGCCCCCACAAAATATATATATGTATATGTGTCAAAATGGAGAGCTATTGAGCGTGGCATATGTATACAACAGACGACAGAGAGGCCCAATGCTACATCCAACATGACAGAAATACACAGTAAAATACTTATATATTCTCTTGAAATAGGGTCATTTAGTTTAACCCTTTGGCCAAAGCGTTGTAAGCTTGCGAGCCACGTCAAGGCAGACACCTGTTCGCAAGTCCTAACACTACCAGATAAAATACTAATATACCTCTATTAGGATTAAAATTCTCATTTACCTCTATTAGGAGGGAGAAAGACCACAGTGGGTCTATATCCAGCAGAATGGGGAACTTGCAAACCACTGTGGTCTTTCTCCCTCCTAATAGAGGTAAATGAGAATTTTAATCCTAATAGAGGTATATTAGTATTTTATCTGGTAGTGTTAGGACTTGCGAACAGGTGTCTGCCTTGACATGGCTCGCAAGCTTACAACGCTTTGGCCAAAGGGTTAAACTAAATGACCCTATTTCAAGAGAATATATAAGTATTTTACTGTGTATTTCTGTCATGTTGGATGTAGCATTGGGCTTCTCTGTCGTCTGTTGTATACATATGCCACGCTCAATAGCTCTCCATTTTGACACATATACATATATATATTTTGTGGGGGCTCAGGGGTTTCCAAAAAGAGCTTGCTGGGGTTCTGTGTTTTGTATGTATGTATGTCTAGATCGATATATATATATACAGGGTAAGAAATGATTTTGTGGGAAAAACTTGTTTTGCAGTATTTAAAATGATTTTGGCTATGCTGCTATGCATAAATGTGTGTGTAATGTATTTTGGAATTAGATAGATGTAATTTTTGGTGTTGTATGCTGTACTTTAGGTCAGGGTGAGGCTTGCTTTTTAATAGTGGTTTTTTTTGGTACTACTATTTTGTCAGATGTTAACTTTATTGATAATGGGTTTGTTTAACGATTAAAAGAGTTAATTGTGTAATTGATTTGGATGGTATTTTAATTGTTTTGGGATTTGATTCATTAATGGTAATTTCATTTTGTTTGCCTTGCTTGGTTTAAATAGTATACTTGTTTGGATTTCAGTGTATTTTCTTTTGAATATTTTATTGTTAACATTGATTGCCAGAGTGTACTTGGTGCTCAAATTTTATGCATCATGTATACAATGTAAATTCAATGTTTTGATTGGCATTTGATGCTTTTGATTGGCAGATAAGAATGATTTTATTTGGAAATAGGATTTTTTTCGACTGTGGCTGATATGAAGAAGTGGTATTTTTATTTGTGCATGTTTTTGTTAACCCTTAAACATTTCTTTGTATATTGGTTCATCATGTGTGTATATATATATATGTATGTATATATATATAATAAATATAAATATGTGGGAGAGAAGACACGGGTGCCCAATGCTACATCAAATTGACAAAACATATATGGTAATGAGTATAAAGTTTAAATACTTGAATAATAATAGTAATTACTTGTTTTTTTAGTTAAATCCTTTGGCCAAAGCGTCGTAAGCCTGCATACCATCGTCAAGGTAAACCAAAAATGCAATATATATATGTGTATATATATATAGTTGCATGATGAAGCCACTGTACAAATGAATTGGTGAAGGGTGGGTATCGGGCCACGGTGGTTTAACTCCCTAATTACCTTTGCGGTTATTATCCGATAAGGTGATTAAGGGGTTAATTGATATCAGAATGTAATTGCAATGTATTGGCTATGTATTTTGTTGGCAACGGAGGACAAAGATTTTGCTGGCGAGGGGGCTTCTTATTGATGAGGTCAGTAGAACTTTATTTATTTTATTATACTGCTTAATGTGTTTAATAATGGGCAAATAATCTATTATCCCTATCTGGATAATAGTTATTTTGCACATTATTGTACTGTATGTGTTGGGGGGTTGGGGGGATTGATGTATTTAATGTATAGGACATGTTTATTTTTTTTACATACAGGGTTGTTTCCTCAGGTCTGCGGGGGACCTATGGAGACCACCTGCGGTCTACTCGGGCTTCTCACGGGTAAACGGCTGCCGGGTCCACGGGGGACACCTGCGGGGAAGAACCGGTGGCCCCACATCTATGGGGGCACCGCGGACCCGTAGGGACCACCCGTGGCCCCCATACCCCCGTGGGAACCACCCGAGGCCCCTCAGACACCTGTGGGTCTGCCCCGGTGCCCCCTAGACAGCCGCGGGCCTACCCGTGGGGACCCCATTGTGGCCCATGGTGACCCGCGGAGACCACCTGGTGGACTACGGTGCCCGGCGGGGACCACCCGTAGGCCTCCAGACCCTGTTTCAAACATGGTGCTGGGCTACTGTAGGTCTGTGAGGTGACCCGTCAGGCCCACCGGGGACTCCCGTGGGCCTGGGGTATTAACCCTGTGTGTAAAATAATAAATCATGTATTTATGGGGGGGCACAGGGGGTTGGTTATGTATTTAATAAATATAATGATGTTTATTGTGGGGCTGTGTATTGTTTTTACTGTGGGTACTGGGGGTGGGGGAAGGGGGTATTGGCCCTAAGGGTATGGGGGTAGGCCTCTCGGCTGGGTATTGGGTGAGTGAGGGTGGTTAGGCCTCACGGGGTGGTCGGGTAGTGGGGGAGGTATGTAGGCCCCCCGAGTGGTGGGTGAGGGTGGGTTATTTTGTTTTTATTCTTGTTTATGTTTTGCAGCATCGGAGGGGGCATGGACGGTGATGAAGATGAGGATGGCCTTCATCGTGGCAGCCGGACATGGTTGAGTGCTATATGTATTTATTGTATTTATTGTTCTTTATGTATTTTAAATGGGGGGGAGAGGGAAAGGAACGAAGCACATTCAACCTGGAGGTGCTGGATCATCCAAAGGGACTTACTGCTCATCGTGGAATCTGCTTTCCCAAGTGAGTCCGTTCCAGCTTTACCTCAATCATATTCCAGGGATCAACAATTGGTAACTATCCTTACCTCAGCGCATTGTGGGATAGCTTATTACCTGATCCAACAGGACATTTGTATATTTACAGGTTGTTTTCCTATCAATTGCTCATTGTTACATACTACAGATTTGTCTTTGGAGCATCACACATTTTTTCTATTGTATTTTAAATGGGCAAATTCACTATTATCCATATGTGTGTGGGCTCTTCCAGCAGCAGCGGGAAAAATCGTGGAGCACAACCGAGGAATGAAACAGGGTAGACGTGGTGTGGTGACTTCAAAAAAATTTATTCAAACAGACAGGTGTAGCTGGTGGATCATCTGACGTGTTTCAGCCCTAGGGCCTTTGACATTCCTCGGTTGTGCTCCACGATTTTTCCCGCTGCTGCTGGAAGAGCCCACATATTGCTGTTTGCTGGATTGCACACCGGTAGCCGCTGCACACGGAGGGGAGTCCCTCGGGTCACGTGACCGCCTCGCATCATTCGGCTGACACGCCAGAAGGTAGCGGTTTACTACAGAGACCAGAGACCAGCAGCTCAGCAGAGCAACGGAGCCTACCGGTTCCCACCCACGGACATCAGAGAAGAACACCGCCGGTCACGCGACCGCCCCACGTGACGTCCAGTCACGACAGGGTTGGCGGTGCAACTACACAGTCACTGAGGACCTCATCAAGGCATCATTACTCCCCAAACCGTGAGTGCATGCAACACTTGGTGCCCTGAGCAGGGCCAGTTGCTTTTCCTATGGCTAAAGGTTACACATATACTTATTACTTGCAGCGGTTACTACACTGACTCTGATGCACCTGATAGGATAAATTCCATTATCCAGCTTTACCTATTATCCATATGTGGATAATATTAATTTTGCACATTACTATACTGTATGTGTTAAGGGTGGTGTATTTATGTGGTGTAATTTTTTTAGGGGTGCACTGAATTGGTACTGCAGGCCTGCGGGACACCCGAGGACCTCCGCCGGCCTATAGTATCATTGCTGTGCATCCCAAATATGTGATATATGTAATGGGGGTATAGGGGTTTTTGGGGGCACAGGGGTTGTATGTTGTTTATTGCAATGTTTATTGGGGGCAATTGTCCCCAATAAACATGCTATTATGCCTTAACCCCTTCATTGCCTTAGCGGCTATCCGCTATGGTAATGAAGCAGCATTAATGTATTTTCATAATATTGTGTGGGAGCAGGGGGTCCCCTGAGCTGAACCGCATTGATTTGTGACTCAGGGACCCCCTGCTTCCCAAATTACAGGCCCCGGTTTGGGGCATCGGTGCCAGTGTCGCCGCCATCTTAATAGCGGGCACGTAGCGTATGGGACGCTATAAGGATGGCGGCGACACTGCCACCCCATGACACATACCGGGGCCTGTAACTCGGGAAGCAGGGGGTCCCTGATCCACAAATCAATGCGGTTCAACTCAGGGGACCCCCTGCTCACAGTACACTATTATTAAAAATATATTCATGCTGCTTCGTTACCATAGCACATAGCCGCAAAGGTAAGGAATGATTGTTTATTGATATGGGTGTTTTATTCATAGTGTAGATGTGCAGAGGGTCTCCAGAGCTGAACCGCTTTGGTTTTAGGTCCGGGGACCCCCTGCTTCCCGAGATACAGGCCCCTTTATGGGGTGCCGGTATCCCTCTGCTTTGTTTACATTCCGCGGTCACGTGATCGGGACATTTAAATGCAGAGGGATACCGGCACCTCATAACGGGGCCTGTATCTCGGGAAGCAGGGGGTCCCCGGACCTGAAACCAATGCGGTTCAGCTCCGGAGACCCCCTGCACATGTACACTATGAATAAAATTGTATTTGAAAGATTTTTTAATGTGCCGATGTTTGCGCAGAGAGAGCGGCGGATCTCTCTCTGCTGCAGACACATCTCGGCAGGGGACGGCTTCTCGGCAGCTTCTCGCCAGGCAGACTGTCTCGCCACCGGTTACTCGCCATGTTTGGCAATGTTGCTCTCACTGTTATTCTCCAGGGATTCGGCCCTTCCTGCATACAGCGAGGGCAACACACCAAAAACATGGCGAATTCAAACCCCTGGCGAATGCAATTTTCTGCTGCTTAGTGCATGACCCCCTAGAAGTTCCTTGTTTTGGACCAAGTTCTGGGGGACCTTTGACCAAGGCTGTGCCCCCACCTCATCTTTCTCTTTGGATAATGTTTTTTATATGTTGCCTAGAAAAAATAAATGTCTGAGGAGGAGCCTGAAAAGTCACTTGGAACCAATGTCTCCCTCCCATGTCTCTCTTGGTATTGTGCTTGCTGTCTGATGTGTCATAATCTTCTTTTGGTGTTATTTAACCAGTAACAGACTTTGTCCTCCCCATAGTCTTTAATGATTTTCCGGAACTTTTGTAAATTGTATAACTTTTGTAAATTGTATTTTATTATATCTTCTTTTGATTTGGTGTAGTTGTTATAGATTTGTTCTCCTTCAATATGTCAGTTCTTTTTGTACTGTACAAGTTTGGTCAGAACCCTCTTGAATAATAAAATGTCAAGCCAAAAAAAAGCTATGTAAGATTTGGAACCACTTTGCACAAAAGATTAGGTTTAGTTTGCCAATTGTTGGTTGAATGCGTATTTTGAACCCTCCAGGGATCATTTTTTCTTTAAAGTAATTAGAGAGCACTACTGTGGAGTTTTAATTCAACTTAATGCTTTTCAGTTTATTGTATTGTATTGTATGTCTTTATTTATATAGCGCCAAAAGTGTACTCAGCGCTTCACAAAGAATACAGTACAGGGAATTATAATAATACAATAAGTGCAGCAAAAATCAGACAATAGGAAAGGAAATCCCTGCCCCGAAGAGCTTACAATCTAAGAGGTTTGTGGGGAAACATACAGAGAGAGCAGGTGAGGGAATAAGTGCTGTAGATGGGTGTGCTTGGCCACAATAGGTGGTATAAGTGATTGTGGGACAGTAGCCATGAGTGCAGGATTTTGGGATGCTTGATTTGTGGGGCATGTTTTAAGGTTAGTCAGTGTTAACCATTTCATTTAACATCATTTACAGGGGAAGAGATGGCAGGGAGGTGTGGGTAAGATCAGTGTGTATGTCTGGGTTCAGGCTTAGGGTAGATCCCTAGCAGCAGGAAGAAGTAGATAGAGGATGTGAATAGAGGATTTGTGTGGGTGTTTTTTATTTAAGGGTAAAGAAGTTGTTGGGAGAGAGGTGTATAAATAATGGTGCAGTGGGGAGTGGGGAAGTTGGAGAGAACAGAAATGTTCACAAAGGAGTGAGGAAACAGTAAACAGAAAAAGAAATAGGGAGGACATAGTGAGATACAGGAGGAGAGACTGGCCAGTTATTGGAGGATAGGAAGAGTACAAATAATCACAGTGTTTAGAAAGTAAAGTTCTCACAGTTGTAAAGTTGTTGTTCAGAGTTCAGATCCTCCTCAATCTTCACCTCCAATTTCAACTCCAATATTAACTCTGCTATAACACTTAAATATTACACTTTGATGTTACAAAGCCATATGGCTCACAGCCAAAGTTTCCTGCCTTAAGTATGCTAAAACACAGCCACATTGACTAATAATTAAGGGAGGGGTCTGCCTAATCAACAGACACACCAAATTGTTAATTACATTTTAGGATCTTGCAAATTGATAGTAGAATCCAGTTCACACATACCAATATTAATACATTTTAAAATCTGTAGCAATTGATAGTAGAATCCAGTTTAACCAAAGTTTAATGAAGAGGGCTATTATCCACTTATGTAAGCTGTTCAAAATGTGAAGTTGAAAATAATATTTGATCCATTTCACTACTAGAAAATTTTTAAGTGTCTGCCCTTTTGACCTCTTGTTCTGAGATAACAGGGAAAATACCAAAGGATATAACCAAACAATATATGCATGTACAATAAAAAAAGGTTGAAACAAAATGATATATACAGTTGTGTGAAAAAGAAAGTACACCCTCTTGAATTCTATGGTTTTACATATCAGGACATCATCATCTGTTCCTTAGCAGGTCTAAAAGTTAGGTAAATACAACCTCAGGTGAACAACAACACATGTCATATTACACCGTGTCATGATTTATTTAACAAAAATAAAGCCACAATGGAGAAGCCATGTGTGAAAAACTAAGTATACCTTATGTTTCAATAGCTTGTAGAACCACCTTTAACTTGAAGTAATCGTTTTCTGTATGACTTTCTCAGTCTCTCACATCGTTGTTGAGGAATTTTGGCCCACTCTTCTTTACAACATTGCTTCAGTTCATTGAGGTTTGTGGGCATTTGTTTATGCACACCTCTCTTAAGGTCCAGCCACAGCATTTCAATTGGCTTGAGGTCTGGACTTTGACTGGGCCATTGCAACACCTTGATTCTTTTGTTTTTCAGCCATTCTCTTTGCTGTGCTGCTTGTCAGTAACTCTCATGCACTCTCCATGAAGATCCCTGTGTAGGTGCAGTGAGTAATGCCATTTTTTAAATGCCCCAGATGATCGAGTAAGGGAGAGGAGGGAAACTCCTCAACCAATCCCTGTGGCGATTTGTTCTGAGAAGGCAGAGTCTCTGACGTCACTGATGCCATCTGGAGTGCCCGGATGTAGAGCCGACAGAATCCTATGACGATCGGGGAAACAGCAACCTTCCAGCTTGAGATGTAACCGGCCACTTTCCGTGCGCGCGATAGACGTCCTTGGCTTATGTAGAGACCTGCGCTTTGTGCTCCATCAGCTATGCATATTCTCATACGAACCCGTGGTGTTCAATTATATATGATCACTCTGCTAGTGGTATACCTACTGATGAAAAGTATATATGTCAATCACAACGAGTTCCACAGGCAGGAAATAAAGAGAATACACTGTGTGAAAACTACATATGCCTAAAATCCTATCTGCATCAATATAAAGGTGAAGATACCCTATATTGCAATGGGGACCCAGAGATACTGAGTGCTGGTCATGTATTATAGAAATAATAAATGTGAAGCAGTATATACAATAAAATTCAAACGCATAGTGGAAAAGCTGATCACTGTAGTTTGCAGGTAAGTGACATAAAAGCAACAACACCCTGCCTATCTCCCAGAGGAAATGGTACCTGAATCGATCTAAGGTAATGATAACCACAGACACAGCCCTCATGGGATCTGGGGCAATCATGCAACGATGGATGTCTAGGATCTGTAGAGGAGGATAAGAGATAGATTAGATGCAGGGCACAACAGAGCACACAATCAGAGAAGCATGTAGGATAGGGGTGAGGAGTGACCAAGGATATCTCGCTCAGAAACATCCCAAGTCTAACTCCTTATTGATCCGCCCTGGCACCAGTTTGCCGAATGTCCTAATCCATTTGCTCTCTTTCTGTTGTAATATTCTCTTCATGTTACCACCTCTCCGACTCCGTTCAATGCCATCAATTATTTGATAGCGGAGTTGGCTAATGTTATGCCCAGCTAGTGGGAAGTGGTGTGCTATCGGTGCCTCTACATCGTTCCTCCGAATTGCAGCTTCATGCTGTCTAATCCGATTTTTGACGTGTTGTGTAGTCTCCCCCACATATCCACAGCCACACAGGCATTTAATTACGTATTTTACATTCCGGGATAAACATGTAAAGTATTTCTTGATGAAAAAACGTGCCTTTAGCAGATTTTGTGAGGCTAGCACGACCAACCATAACACTGAGTCTGTAAGGCTGTGATTATACAGAAAAAAGCTGGTGGCGTCACATGGCGTGACGGCGCGTGGCTCAAAAACAAAATCTATAAATCCAATCCAAGTAAATATACCTGTAGCGGCGCACGTGCTGCCTGGAGCTTCAGGGCGGATGACTGGAGAGGAGACAGAGGAATTTGTTATTGGCCGGTGACAGTCGTGTCACATGAGTGGTTCAGCCAATGAGGGCAACCTCTCATGGCCACGCTTCCTCCATGCCTCCAAGCCGCCTCTGCCCTGTGTCCCCGGTATAATCAAGATGCTGCAGGGCGGCAGCGCAGGGTGACGTCAGAGAATAGCACTGCCGCCCTGCAGCTCTTGGTATAATCACTGCCTACGATAAAGATTTGTCTCACAGACATGCAGAATTTGTTAATCCTATTATAATCTGTGCACTATGTTACTTCTCTCCGCCTATTGACACTGCCTAAATTGCCAGTTAATGCACATGGAGCAGAAATTGGAGCTAAGTTCATGAAAATGACTTTATTGGATCAATTTAGCAGAAATTATTTGATACATCCCTCCCTAGGTATTTGTCTAACTTCACCCTTATTTTTTTTTTTTTTTTATGTTTTTGGAAATATAGTAGATCATATTACACCTTCAAAAGTATTTGAAAGTAAGGCTGTGTATTTGTGCATTTCTATTGCACACTGAAACAACCTGATTCCTTGTTGATCACTACACTTTTCTTTCAAAGTAAAATGTCATCGTGGTTATAGCCTTCCAGGTTTCTTAACTTTACTTCTTTACTTGTTGATTGTAAAAAAAAATATTACATTGGTTTTCTTTCCCTTTTATTAAATACATATATGTGCATGTGTTATTATTTACAAAATATACATACAGTATTTCTGGCAATGTTTATTCATTTATAAAATGTCATTGTCATCGCTTTTGGATGTCATTCATTCTACCACAACACAGTGCTTCTCCATGGGAAATGTTGATGCTATATAAATATATGATAATAATACCAGATGTTGATATTTTGTTTATTTTTTCTATGTCCTCCCACATCAATGTCCTAGAATCAATCGGAAATGACAGTAATTGGAATAGATTAATCACTAAAATATAGACTTAAACATCTGGATTATTTTCAGTGACATTTGTAATATATTTATTGCTACAATTTTATTAATGTAATCTTCATAATACAATACGGGAGCTTTTTTTTTTTTTTTGCACCCTATCACACAGGAATTCTCTTGTGCATGGTACCGTATGTGCTAGATCACAGACACTCTTTCTATGTTCTTTTGGTTTCATCATACAGTAGTTGCATCACGTGAATCCCCCTCCTTCAGTCAGAATTATCATAACTTAGAGCAAGTAGCCCATCTTGGAAATAATTGTGCAAGGATCTAACCTGCCTTCCCCATTAACCTGTACTTAAAGAATCTTTGGATCTGTATTCCAAAGTAAATGTGTTACAATTCTAAGGCAAAATAATGCACCAGATTCATTAAGGAAAAACGATAACAATTATAAATATAAAATATATAAAATGGTGCATTTTACCCCCAATTGTATTTTTTCGACATACACAAAATACCCAGCTGATCAGAACCACAGTGAATAAGACTTTTTTTTATATATCTCATAGAATTCTCTAACATGTAACAGACAAAAAACGAACATTTTGTCAAAAAAATATCATTTGTGACCTGAAATCTTCTTACACACTTCATTTACATTTTGCTTCCTTTGCTTCTCCTCTCAATACGTTTTTTTATTTTTCCAATTGTGTTACTGACATTGCTTTACTCTTAGGGGCTTATTTTATATCTGTCAAAGCAGAGGGAAACAAAGGCGAAATGCATTGGTTTAACTCTGAGGAGGATCTGTATGTTGGAATTGGCTTCGTGGAAGGACATGAACACACAGGATCTGAAACGCTGCACATGTGGGACAGAGTCTGATACAATGCTGGACTGGTGTTCTTACATCTCACAGCCCTACCAACACTACCACAAAAAACCTAGAACAACATAAAAAATATATTTTATGTCGATTTCTTTTTAAGAGAAATGTGAGTGCGTTTTTTAAGATTTACAAAAATTTTGCTCAAATAAAACATTGTATTTAAATCATTCTTCTTCCCTATACACTATGGGAGATCTTCACTGACAGAGATGCAGACTTGTATTAACTCTGAAGGTGATTAGCAAGTATTTGTGAGTGAATCTCTCAGCTTCCTTCATTATGTTTAATTGTCCAAACATACTGTACAGTACTACACTATATATTTTTTCTCTTTTGTCTTTTATTCCTTCCCCTGTTTTCTTTTTCCAATGGGCTACAAGACTTCTTTATTACTAAATATTTATTCTTAAAGCTGTTAGCCAGAACAGTTCCCTTAACAGTTCCCAGGTGCAATCCAAATATCCAGTTCTTCAAATCTCGAAATGTATAGTATTGTGTTTCCTGAAGGGCTCAACATCATTCAGTACTGGTGAGAAGCTGCTGTAAATGAAAGATAGACAGTGCACCATTGGGTCAGGAACTAGAACGCCTCTAATATACAGTATGTTTACTACTGTGGCTCAGTAAAATATACCAAGCTGTAGTAAAAGACTTGTTCGCTTATTAGAAAGCTTGAATTATACAGATGTGGTGAGATACAAGTTCCCCCTACGTGTTACTTGGAGCAGGTGGACCGTGGCCCGGCGCAGGGGGAATGCAATGAGGATTCGTGTTTCTGAATGGGATGCATACATTGTTAATTATACGGGCCGTCGCCAGTCTGTAAGAGCTGCACAGAGAGAGAGGGACTATTTCTCTTTGATCTCTGTGTCTCCCCGCACTGCTCTTGCAGCAGATCGCGCGTTTTTTTTAATTATTATTATTATTAGTAGTACATAGGATTGCAGCAGCAGCGGCCTAGGACATTTGGTCATGGTCACTTTGCCACAACTCACCCCTCTACTGGAACCTGCCACTGTCAGCCGATTTGCTGCTAAGATTAGTGCCTACAGTAAACCCCCTACCTCAAGCTCTTACCTTAAACCTCCTACACCAAGCCCTTACCCTAAAACCTCCTACCCCAAGCCTTTACCCTAAACTCCTACCCCAAGCCCTTACCCTAAAACCTTCTATCCCAAGCTCTTACCTTAAACCCCTACCCCAAGCCCTTATCCTAAAACCTCCTACCCCAAGCCCTTACCCTAAAATTCCCTACCCCAAACCCTTACCCAAAAAAACCCTACCCCAAGCCCTTACTCTAAAGCTCCTTACCCCAAGCCCTTACCCTAAAAAACCCTACCCTAAGCCCTTACTCTAAACCCCCCTACCTTATATGCTAACACCTCTTATATTAACCCCCTACCCTAACTGCTAAAACCCTTAAATTAACCCTCTACCCTAAGCACTAAAACCCCGTAAACCCCTACCCTATACATTAATAAAACTTACCTTAGAAGCGGCCAGCGGCGGATCAGCGGCGGTGGTGGGTCCGTCTGTGGTCGTGGCAAAATGGCGTGACCAAATGTCCCATTCCGTGAGGTTGAAGATCTCAGGAGATGAACAGCATGATTTGTTTGTGTCTATTTTTGTGCCAAGGGCATGGATTGTTTTTTCTGGTTTTGGGATTGTTTCATTTTAATTAAAGCTGCGGATCATTGCTTCGGGTCCAGTGAGGATCATTGCTTTGATTACAGTGTGGATCATTGTTTCTAGTCCAGTGTATGGTGATGGGATAGTTGCCCCAGGGAGGGTGGTTAGTCCTCCGGGAGGAGGGTAAAGGGGTAGTGGGAGGGAGTAACCTCCTTAATTACCATAGTGGTTTCTACCCTAAGTAATTATGGCTTCAACATTGCTAATACCAAAAACTCAAGCATGTCTTCAGCACTCTCGGTACAAAACCTCTCTGCACTCAGAGGGGGTAATTCATTATGCTGTGATAGCGCTGATTAACTTCAATGTGGGGTTGCACTGGATCTGTGCTAGTGAAGCGTAGAGAATAAGCAACAAAGGGTTAAACCAGAGTTTCAATTCTATTTCCAAAGAGGTAAAGCCAGCTACAAACATATTTTGGTAATAATGATCCATTATTAAATCATGTTAATTGTTACCAATAATTATATTTTCTGGAGGGGTGTTTAGCCCCTCTCGTTAAACAATGGCATCATGCAGTATCTACTGTACTTTATTACAGTTTTGTTGTATTGAACCTGCCATTATATAAACCTTGAAGATTACTGAATGTACATGTTCTTAGCTGTGATTGAATTTAGCTTCATGGGAACAGTGGGTATAGGCCATCATGGTTCGGTGCTATAGTTTTGAATTGGATCATTGCCAATATTTCAATGTGTTAAAATGCAATTTATTTATCTTTTGGCATAGTTTTCCTTTACTTAGCTCAAACACTAATTACACTTAAAATTGTTAGTAAATCACCTAACTTTCACCTTGATTGTCCCAGCAATTACAAACTCCTATTAATTACATTTGTAAAAATGCCAAAATCTATTCAATTTACTAGAGAGAGTTTTGTTGGAGTTTTAACTTTTAACCTCAACATATCTTTAATATGTACTTTATGCCTGCACAAGAAAAAATATGATAACACTAACTATATGTACATATACATTTACATATTTATATATTTGTATACACATTTAAATATGTATAGATAAACAAAGAGAGAGCTATAATTCTATTTAAACTTCAACAATATAATTGTAAAGTTGAATTTACATAAATATTGACAAATTGTTTTCTTTACAGGAACATCAGTATGTTATTTAGTGGAATTAGTGCTTGAGATGAAACAGGCGCTTGTTATCACAGGCTCAGGGCACTATACAATTATTCAATCAACTGACTATCATGCTTGACCCTCAGGGACCATGGGATGTCACATTGACATGGCAATACGTCACCATGTGACATTGGGGTGCCGTGATAAGTGATGCTGCAGGAAAGATGCCGTTACGGTCAGAGACACTAACAAAGGCCCCTCACTCTCCCTCGGCAATCAGTTTAATTGTTGTGTGGAAGAGTGTGGGGCTTCTGTAACCGCCATCGACCCCCGCTTCAGTTTAATAGCCAAGGCGACACCAGCCTATGGACCCTCTGGCACATGGGGCATTTGCCCTGTTTCCGGCAGCCCAATCCGCTCCTGCTAACCCTGCTGATCAGTGAGGGATGTAAATTTAGAGGACCGGTGGCAAAGTTTGAAATGGTACTTGTATGCACTCTTCTAAAATGTTGACAAAATAACTGTTATGTCAGTATTATCACATCACCTCCACTGAATACTAGCTTTTTTATTTTTGGCAAAATCTTGTTATATATTACATCTTCCTTTTTTGCTAAATTCCCCAAGCCAAGTTCTGTAACCACAGTTTAGATGTGGAGGTGGGTAAATTAACCACCACAACATTTAAACTGTGATTACCGGAGTTAAGCTGTGGGACAGCTCAGGGCCTTTGTAAGTGCCAGTATCTCCTCCTGCTAGCACACAATGACACATCGCCTTGAGGCATTGTCACGTGAAGTGAGGGTGGGCAAGAGGCCCGCATGTAACATGATGTCTGTGACAGTAGGGGTAAATGTGACTGCTTTTTAAAAAAGGTCTAGCCTGCCATTAGCCCTACCTGTTGTCAATAATCCATTTGTATTGGTTGTGTATTGTAGAATTTTTGGGTGAATTGTCGACCACTGCATACTGTATACACTTACAAACACACACACACACATATATATATATATATATACAGTGCTCGACAAACCCGGTCGCCCACTTCGCCAGGCGCGAACGGAAATTGGCCGGTGGCCAGCTACTTTTTCCCCCTGCTCTGCGCAAATTTTTTTTTTTTAAATAAATACAAATATCCTCCTGGCTGATTGGCCAATTGGTCGTGACGCGGAATGGAGCCCTTCTCTGCAGGGGTAAGTAATGGCTGCTCCCTGTCTCCTGCCCGCGCTTCCCCCCTCATCCCCTCCAGTCTCCGCTCCTGTCGGGCAGGAGATGACAGCAGGGGATTTCCCCCCCTGTCCCACGGTTCCGCTCCTGTCCCTGTGGCTGCACGCGCAGGGCAGGAGATGACAGCAGGGGATTTCTCCCCCCTCCCCTGTCCCGCTTGCCCTCTGGTTCCGCTCCTTTCCCTGTGGCTGCATGCGTGGGGCAGGAGATGACAGCGGGCGATGTCTCCCCCCCCTCCCGTCCCGGTTGCCCTGTCTCCCCCCCCCCCTCCCGTCCCGGTTGCCCTGTCTCCCCCCCCCCCCTCCCGTCCCGGTTGCCCTGTCTCCCCCCCCCCCTCCCGTCCGGTTGCCCTGTCTCCCCCCCCCTCCCGTCCCGGTTGCCCTGTCTCCCCCCCCCCCTCCGTCCCGGTTGCCCTGTCTCCCCCCCCCCCTCCCGTCCCGGTTGCCCTGTCTCCCCCCCCCCCCTCCCGTCCCGGTTGCCCTGTCTCCCCCCCCCTCCCCGTCCCGTGTCTGCCCTGTCTCCCCCCCCCCTCCCGTCCCGGTTGCCCTGTCTCCCCCCCCCCTCCCGTCCCGGTTGCCCTGTCTCCCCCCCCCCTCCCGTCCCGGTTGCCCTGTCTCCCCCCCCCCCTCCGTCCCGGTTGCCCTGTCTCCCCCCCCCCTCCCGTCCCGGTTGCCCTGTCTCCCCCCCCCCTCCCGTCCGGTTGCCCTGTCTCCCCCCCCCCTCCCGGTTGCCCTGTCTCCCCCCCCCCTCCCGTCCCGGTTGCCCTGTCTCCCCCCCCCCCTCCCGTCCCGGTTGCCCTGTCTCCCCCCCCCTCCCGTCCCGGTTGCCCTGTCTCCCCCCCCTCTCCTGTCCCGGTTGCCCTACGATCCCCGCTTTCCCCCAGTGCCCGTGGCTGCTCCCGATGCCAGCAGGGGTGTTCCCCTCGGTCCCCGTGGCTGTCTCCGCTCCCCCCCCCCTTTCCGCTCCCCCCCCCCTTTCCGCTCCCCCCACCCTCCCCCCTTTCCGCTCCCCCCCCCCCCTTTCCGCTCCCCCCCCCTCCCTTTCCGCTCCCCCCCCCCCTCCCTTTCCGCCCCCCCCCCCTCCCTTTCCGCTCCCCCCCCCCCCCCCCTCCCTTTCCGCTCCCCCCCCCCCCCCCTCCCTTTCCGCTCCCCTCCCCCCCCCCCCCCCTCCCCCCCCCCCCTCCCCCCCCCCCCTCCCTTTCCGCTCCCCCCCCCCTCCCTTTCCGCTCCCCCCCCCCCCCCCCCTCCCTTTCCGCTCCCCCCCCCCCCCCCCTCCCTTTCCGCTCTCCCCCCCCCCCCCCCCTCCCTTTCCGCTCCCCCCCCCCCCCTCCCCCCCTCCCTCTCCGCTCCCCCCCCCCCCCCCCCTCCCTTTCCGCTCCCCCCCCCCCCCCTCCCTTTCCGCTCCCCTCCCCCCCCCCCCCCTTTCCGCTCCCCCCCCCCCCCCTTTCCGCTCCCCCCCCCCCCCCCCCCCCCCCTTTCCGCTCCCCCCCCCCCCCCCCCCCCCCCTTTCCGCTCCCCCCCCCCCCCCTTTCCGCTCCCCCCCCCCCCCCCCTTTCCGCTCCCCCCCCCCCCCCCCTTTCCGCTCCCCCCCCCCCCCCCCCCTTTCCGCTCCCCCCCCCCCCCCCCCTTTCCGCTCCCCCCCCCCCCCCCCTTTCCGCTCCCCCCCCCCCCCCCCCTTTCCGCTCCCCCCCCCCCCCCCTTTCCGCTCCCCCCTCCCTCAAATGTAAAAATAAATAAATAACAAAAAAATATCCTCCTGGCTGATTGGCCAATTGGCCGTGACGTGTAATGGAGCCCTTCTCTGCAGGGGTAAGTAATGGCTGCTCCTCGCGCGCTCGTTCCTTGTCTCCTGCTCGCGCTTCCCCCCTCATCCCCTCAATCTCCGCTCCTGTCCCTGTGGCTGTGGCTGCTCGCGCGGGGCAGGAGATGACAGCGGGGGATTTCCACCCTGTCCCGCGTGTGCTCCGGTCCCGCTCCTGTCCCCGTGGCTGCACGCCCGGGGCAGGAGATGATAGAGGGGAATGTCGTCCCTCCCCCCCGCTTCCCCTCTGGTCTCTGCTCCTGTCCCCGTGGCTGCTCGCGCGGGGCAGGCTATGACAGAAGGGATTTCCCCCCCTCCGGTTCCGCTCCTGTGGCTGCACGCGCGGGCAGGGGTGTTCCCTTCGGTCCCCGTGGCTGTCTCCACTCCCCCCTGACCCCCCCCCCCAACGAGAGAGAGTGTGAGTGAGTGTGTGTGTGTGTATGAGAGAGAGAGTGGTGTGTGTGTGTGTGTGTGTGTGTGTGTGTGTGTGTGTACACACGTGTAGGACACCAGAGGTAGTCATCCCCCCAATCAGTCAGTCATCCCCCCACCTCACCCACTCAGTCAGTCATCCCCCCACCCCGTCAGTCATCCCCCCACCCCACCCAGTCAGTCATCCCCCCACCCACCCCAGTCAGTCATCCCCCCACCCCACCCAGTCAGTCATCCATCCCCCCACCCCACCCTGTCAGTCAGTCATCCCCCCACCCCACCCAGTCAGTCATCCATCCCCCCACCCCACCCTGTCAGTCAGTCATCCCCCCACCCCACCCAGTCAGTCATCCATCCCCCCACCCCACCCTGTCAGTCAGTCATCCCCCCACCCCACCCAGTCAGTCATCCCCCCACCCCACCCAGTCAGTCATCCCCACCCCCACCCAGTCAGTAAGTCATACCCCCACCCAGTCAGTCAGTCATACCCCCCCACCCAGTCAGTCAGTCATACCCCCCCACCCAGTCAGTCAGTCCCCCCCCCCCAGTCCCCCCTCCCCACCCCAGTCAGTCAGTCCCCCCCCCCCCACCCAGTCAGTCAGTCCCCCCCCCCCACCCAGTCAGTCACTCCCCCCCCCCACCCAGTCAGTCACCTCCCCCCCCCCAGTCAGTCACTCCCCCCCCACCCAGTCACTCCCCCCCACCCAGTCAGTCAAAAGTCAGTCATCCCACCCCTCTGCCCCCTGCCCCCTGCCCCCTGCCCAGTCACCCCACCCAGTCAGACAGTCAGTAATCCCACCCAGTCAGACAGTCAGTAATCCCCACCCAGTCACAGTCAGTAATTCACACCCCGTCACCCCACATCACCCCACCCAGTCACCCCATCCAATCACACAATCCCCACACCCAGTCACCCCATCCCCACACCGTCACCCCATCCCCACACCCAGTCACCCCATCCCCACACCCAGTCACCCCATCCCCACACCCCAGTCACCCCATCCCCACACCCCAGTCACCCCATCCCCACACCCAGTCACCCCATCCCCACACCCAGTCACCCCATCCCCCACACCCAGTCACCCCATCCCCCCACAGTCACCCTCTCTCGTCTCTCTCACCCTCTCTCCGTCTCTCACCCTCTCTCTCTCGGTTTCTCCCCTCTCTCGGTTTCTCCCTCTCTCGGTTTCTCCCTCACTCTCTCTCACCCTCTCTCCGTCTCTCTCTCACCCTCTCTCCGTCTCTCTCTCACCCTCTCTCCGTCTCTCTCTCACCCTCTCTCCGTCTCTCTCTCACCCTCTCTCCGTCTCTCTCACCCTCTCTCCGTCTCTCTCACCCTCTCTCCGTCTCTCTCTCACCCTCTCTCTGTCTCTCTCACCCTCTCTCCGTCTCTCTCTCACCCTCTCTCTCACCCTCTCTCCGTCTCTCTCACCCTCTCTCTCCATCTCTCTCACCCTCTCTCTCCGTCTCTCTCACCCTCTCTCTCCATCTCTCTCACCCTCTCTCTCCGTCTCTCACCCTCTCTCTCCGTCTCTCTCACCCTCTCTCTCCGTCTCTCACCCTCTCTCTCCGTCTCTCTCACCCTCTCTCTCCGTCTGTCTCACCCTCTCTCTCCGTCTGTCTCATCCTCTCTCTGTCTCACCCTCTCTCTGTCTCAACCTCTCTCTGTCTCACCCTCTCTCTGTCTCACCCTCTCTCTGTCTCACAATCTGGATCTGGATATATTATTTACCCTGTATATCTTAACTGCCCTATACTACACCGAAATAACCTATACTGCTTTCTTCCAAATCTGATTCAAGCTTCACACGGAAGACATCGGAACCCCCCCTAACCCAGAAGACAGGTAGGGAACACCTCCCCTCCAATGTATAACATTGCGGAAATGAGGTACCTGGACATTGAGGGTCTGCGGATCAGGTAAGATCCCAGGTGGGATTCCTGCTTTAGATATTGTGAAGCAGGGGCATCCAGGCACTAGTTAAGGGGTGCAGGAAACTAGTCATTCACATCTGGCTTTTTTTTCTAGATTCGACATTTATACACACACACACACACAGACACATATACACACACACGGACTAATTGTAGTATAATGTAATACAATAAATAAACTTATGTCAAAAGCGAATGTTCTTACTAGGAATTGATTACATTTATTTCATTTATGGTTTTTTTTAAATGCGGGGCTGGGGGCGGGATTGGAGGCGGGGTTGGGGGGGCGGGACTAGAGGCGGGGTTGGGGCGGGACTAGGTGGCGAGTAGATTTTTTTGGTTCGGCGAGTAGATTTTTGGGTGATTTGTCAAGCACTATATATATATATATATATATATAGTTATACGTTACCGTTCCAAGGATAGGTAAACAAGAGACAGCACTCAATGTTGAAAATCAAAGTGTATTAGTGAAAGCAAAAATACATCCAGAAACCCAACGTTTCGGTCCTACAGAATGGGACCTTCCTCAGGGGGATTTTTGTATCCCCCTGAGGAAGGTCCCATTCTGTAGGACCGAAACGTTGGGTTTCTGGATGTATTTTTGCTTTCACTAATACACTTTGATTTTCAACATTGAGTGCTGTCTCTTGTTTACCTATCCTTGGAACGGTAACGTATAACTACATTCTCTATATGGGACGTGCACCTGTGGCTTACCAGCACCTATTGGAGTGCCAACTCACCTGTGGCTTACAGCACCTATTGGAGTGCCAACTGCCTTATCTGACTATATATATATATATATATATATATCTCAAACAACAGGGAGATAAGCTGCGCCTCTAAGGAACATGTACAATAAAAATATATGTGCTATAACCATATGATGTAAAGGTCTTAATTACATAAGCAATACATATATACACATATAATAATAATGCGGACCTATAATGATATCAGGCCCACACAAACATGAACAATAAAATAATATAAAAAGCAAAAAAGGATAAACCAGTCCTCAAATAGTCCAATGAAAAGTATAGGTGCTGGTATGCAGGGTCTCCGGCAGCTCTCAGTATGGACCAACCATGTCCACAAGGTATCTAAAAAGAAAAAAAGAGGAGAAAGCGCACGCCCATAGCGTATAAAAGTTTTAATGAAGGGGGTAAAAAACGCACTTACAAAAAATGCATTAAAATCAAGCATATGTGATATACATAATCACCACCATCCGGTTTAGCTGAGTCTCTTGGGGCACTCCTAAGCTCCGTTGGTAAGGGGCAACGTCACTGCAGATTCCAGGGCTGGTAGCACCATCCGGTCAAACTGCAGGCTTCAGGGGCCGTCCCAGGCTCCGTTGGTAATGGAGCACCGTCCCAGCAGATTCACAAAGCAGGTAGGCTATGAAAATGTCCAAGAAAGAGGTCCCGTATAATGCTGCCTCTAGCACTCGTGCCTGGATCAATACGCTCCAGCGCTTAGTGTGGACTCCAATGTCTCTGCGTCTGACGTCACGACGCTCCCTGACGCGTTTCGTCAGTCACGGCTAACTTTCTCAAAGGGATGTCATAAGAGGGGGAGGTCGGTATTATATATACAACCTCAGAGTGGTAATTAAAGGAAATCTCCTCCCCTACTCAGCTGCATTCGTTTTTCGTGCTGCTACACACATATATACACGCTTATACTTACATAAAATACAGGTAATTAACCCTAAAAGGGATCGGAGGAGAAAGCAAGATTTAACTCTAAATACCAGTCTACATCGTATTGCATTTTGGATAGATGACACATAGTATACAAAACATATACATACAAGCTCATTAATAAAAACATTATATAAAAAATCATAAATGTATATTAGATTTATATTACACATAGACTGGCATAACATAGTTCATCAAGGCCAAATTCATCAAGACAAAAGTCCTAAAGGATAAAACCAGAGGGAAACATTCAGCCTACATGTAAATCACAACCTCTCAAATGAATATATATTAATGTATGTATGGATTCTATTATGATAGTCCATAAGGTGCATCAGTAAATAATACTTAACTTCACCTAAGATGTAGAGAGGGATGACCTACATATAGGCTAATACTATATATGGTTACTGCAAAACAAAGGATCACAAGATATCATATACCATAAATAGAAAATGCAATAATATATACATTCTCAATCATACACAATCAAGTGCAAATTTTGCCTCTAATGGGTGTGTGAATGATTTGAATATATACAATAAGTCATATGATCCTGATAGGAAATACTAATCGTTTTATAAACCATCAGTCTGGAGTCTGTATGCCACAAACAAGGCCAGGTCCCGGGGAACTGATATGTGAGTGCTCGTTAGAATTAATTATATATTATTAATTTTTTAATTTTTAATTTTTTTAAAATTTTTTAATTTTTTAGTTTTTAAAGTAATAGGGACAGAAGTGTATAAGTATCGTTCCCCATTATTTACTATCCAGGCCCTAAATGGCCATAATGAAGTGAGTGCCTATTTAAATGAATATTAAATATAATATAAGTGCTATACGATAATTATAAAAGTGTATGTGAAAATTAATATTAGAAAATATTACCTATTATCATCTGTTGAACCCTATAATGATCCTATTTTTAATTGGACCACATAAATGTGCAAATAAAAATATTCATAAATATATCCATTGTCCAGACGGGGGGAGGTATGGGATAGGGGAGGGGGGGGGGGGGGAAGGGGGGGTTAGGGCGAGGGAGGGGGGTGAATCTCAGGAGGAG
Source organism: Ascaphus truei (assembly GCF_040206685.1). NCBI lineage: Eukaryota > Metazoa > Chordata > Amphibia > Anura > Ascaphidae > Ascaphus > Ascaphus truei. The sequence continues at coordinate 57,908,396 of NC_134484.1, read as the reverse complement.
ATGCAGACAAAGGATGGAATGATTCTCCTCTGCTTCTCATTCCATCCTTTGTCTGCATCTCCTCCTGAGATTCACCCCCCTCCCTCGCCCTAACCCCCCCTACCCCCCCCCCTCCCCTATCCCATACCTCCCCCGTCTGGACAATGGATATATTTATGAATATTTTTATTTGCACATTTATGTGGTCCAATTAAAAATAGGATCATTATAGGGTTCAACAGATGATAATAGGTAATACAGCTAAACCCCGTTATAACGCGCCTCGTTATACCGCGATTCGGTTATAACGCGGTTTTCCCGTGGCTCCCGTTTTAAAAAAAAAAATTAAAAAAAAATTTTTTTTTTTCATTTTTTTTTTTTTGCACACTGCACACACTGCACACACTGCACACACTCACTGCACACACACTGCTCATTGCTCACACTGCCACACTGCACACACACTGCACACTGCACACACACTGCTCATTGCTCACACTGACACACTGCACACACACTGCACACTGCACACACACTGCTCATTGCTCACACTGCACACACTGACACACTGCACACTGCACACACACTGCTCATTGGACACACTGCACACACACTGCTCATTGGACACACTGCACACACACTGCACACTGCACACACACTGCTCATTGGACACACTGCACACACACTGCACACACTGCACACACTGCACACACTGACACACTGCACACACACTGCACACTGCACACACACTGCTCATTGCTCACACTGCACACACTGACACACTGCACACACACTGCACACTGCACACTGCACACACACTGCTCATTGGACACACTGCACACACACTGCACACTGCACACACACTGCTCATTGGACACACTGCACACACACTGCACACTGCACACACACTGCTCATTGCTCACACTGCACACACTGACACACTGCACACACACTGTACACTGCACACACACTCCTCATTGCTCACACTGCACACACACTCACACACACTTACAGACACTCACACACACTCACACACACTTACGCACACGCACACACACTCACACACACTCACACACACTCCCACGCACACTTACGCACACTTACGCACACTCACACACACTCACACACACTCACACACACTCACACACACTCACACACACTCACACACACTCACACACACTCACACACACTCACACACACTTACACACACTTACACACACTTACACACTCACAGACACTCACACACACTTACACACACTTACACACACTTACACACACTTACACACTCACACACACTCACACACACTCAAACACACTCACACACACTTACACACACTTACACACCACTCACACACACTTACACACTCACAGACACTCACACACACTCACACACACTTACACACACTTACACACACTTACACACTCACACACACTCACACACACTCACACACACTTACACACACTTACACACACTTACACACACTTACACACACTTACACACACTTAGACACTCACAGACACTCACACACTCTTACACAAACTTACACACACACTCAGACACTTACACACACTCACACCCACATACACACACCCATATACACACACACACTTTCTCTCCCATATATACATACACACACACACTCTCTCACTCTACACAGACGGGGGGTGGGGTCGGAGCACAGGAAAGGCCGCGACCAGCACCACCACCCGCTCCCCCCCCTCCTCCCGCGCAGGCAGCGGGAGCGCCAGGGACAGCGGTGGGGAGAAGAAACCCCCCGCTACCACCTCCATGCAGGCAGCGGGATCTGAGGTAAGCGGCGACCTAAGGGACATCCCCGCTCTCATCTCCTGCCCCGCGGGCTGTCACGCGGTGACAGGGGGAAGCGGGGACAGGAGGGACATCCCCGCTCCCATCTCCTGCCCCGCGGCCTGTCACACGGTGACAGGGGGAAGCGGGGACAGGAGGGACATCCCCGCTCCCCATCTCCTGCCCCGCGGCCTGTCCCGCGGTGACAGGAGGAAGCGGGGAGCGGAGGGACATGCCCGCTCCCATCTCCTGTCCCGCGGGATGAATATGCGCTAAAGCGCGGCGGCCATTTTTTTTTCTCGCGACCCCGTTAGTAACGCGGTGGTCTCGGGGTGGACCCCGAGACCCGCGTTATAACGGGGTTTAGCTGTATTTTCTAATATTAATTTTCACATACACTTTTATAATTATCGTATAGCACTTATATTATATTTAATATTCATTTAAATAGGCACTCACTTCATTATGGCCATTTAGGGCCTTGATAGTAAATAATGGGGAACGATACTTATACACTTCTGTCCCTATTACTTTAAAAACTAAAAAATTAAAAAATTTTAAAAAAATTAAAAATTAAAAAATTAATAATATATAATTAATTCTAACGAGCACTCACATATCAGTTCCCCGGGACCTGGCCTTGTTTGTGGCATACAGACTCCAGACTGATGGTTTATAAAACGATTAGTATTTTCCTATCAGGATCATATGACTTATTGTATATATTCAAATCATTCACACACCCATTAGAGGCAAAATTTGCACTTGATTGTGTATGATTGAGAATGTATATATTATTGCATTTTCTATTTATGGTATATGATATCTTGTGATCCTTTGTTTTGCAGTAACCATATATAGTATTAGCCTATATGTAGGTCATCCCTCTCTACATCTTAGGTGAAGTTAAGTATTATTTACTGATGCACCTTATGGACTATCATAATAGAATCCATACATACATTAATATATATTCATTTGAGAGGTTGTGATTTACATGTAGGCTGAATGTTTCCCTCTGGTTTTATCCCTTTAGGACTTTTGTCTTGATGAATTTGGCCTTGATGAACTATGTTATGCCAGTCTATGTGTAATATAAATCTAATATACATTTATGGATTTTTTATATAATGTTTTTATTAATGAGCTTGTATGTATATGTTTTGTATACTATGTGTCATCTATCCAAAATGCAATACGATGTAGACTGGTATTTAGAGTTAAATCTTGCTTTCTCCTCCGATCCTTTTAGGGTTAATTACCTGTATTTTATGTAAGTATAAGCGTGTATATATGTGTGTAGCAGCACGAAAAACGAATGCAGCTGAGTAGGGGAGGAGATTTCCTTTAATTACCACTCTGAGGTTGTATATATAATACCGGACCTCCCCCTCTTATGACATCCCTTTGAGAAAGTTAGCCGTGACTGACGAAACGCGTCAGGGAGCGTCGTGACGTCAGACGCAGAGACATTGGAGTCCACACTAAGCGCTGGAGCGTATTGATCCAGGCACGAGTGCTAGAGGCAGCATTATACGGGACCTCTTTCTTGGACATTTTCATAGCCTACCTGCTTTGTGAATCTGCTGGGACGGTGCTCCATTACCAACGGAGCCTGGGACGGCCCCTGAAGCCTGCAGTTTGACCGGATGGTGCTACCAGCCCTGGAATCTGCAGTGACGTTGCCCCTTACCAACGGAGCTTAGGAGTGCCCCAAGAGACTCAGCTAAACCGGATGGTGGTGATTATGTATATCACATATGCTTGATTTTAATGCATTTTTTGTAAGTGCGTTTTTTACCCCTTCTCTCCCCCTCCCCCCTTCATTAAAACTTTTATACGCTATGGGCGTGCGCTCTCTCCTCTTTTTTTCTTTATATATATATATATATATATATATATATATATATAATCAAAAAATAAATAGATGATATCGTTCTGTGGCTAACGAAATGCTTTTATTTGTGCGAGCTTTCGAGATACACTGATCTCTTCTTCCGGCGAGCGATCAGTGTATCTCGAAAGCTCGCACAAATAATAGCATTTCGTTAGCCACAGAACGGTATCATCTATTTATTTTTTGATTATTGAAGCTCGGCTAACACGGTACTGATACCTCTACATATATATATATATATCTATATTTCTGAAACCATTGTATGTGCACTGTCGCACTGTCCCTATGGGCAATCTGATTGGTCCCAGCCTCTGGCCAATCAGATTGCTTAGTCAGCCCACCCGCCCCCCCACGACTCTCATTGGCCGGTGGGGTCTAACAGTCTAACCCTTACACACACACACACACCGCGTGCGCCTCTCCAAGATGGCCTACCACACGAAGTGCACCAGCCGCCCAGGTTAGTACAAAATGCCGCCTCACACTCCTCCCGCAAGCATGCCGCTTCACACCACTGCCGCCTCAGACCCCTGCGCGTCCCGCCTCAACCGCCCAGGAACGAGCAGGGGAATCACCGGGCCAGGGGAGCGCACAATAATCAAAAAATTATGGCACCCTTAACTCACCTATTTCAGGCGCGCAACCTCCCGCCTCAGGCCAGGACCCCACATGGCGCTTCCTGCCGAGCCATCGGGGAACCGGGCGGAGGGGGGAGAGAGAGGCACGAGCCATCGGTGAACCGAACGGGGGGGAGAGAGAGGCCCGAGCCATCGGGGAACCGAACAGGGGGGAGAGAGAGGCCCGAGCCATCGGGGAACCGAACGGGGGGGGAGAGAGAGGCCCGAGCCATCAGGGAACTGAATGGGGGGGAGAGAGAGGCCCGACCCATCAGGGAACCGAACGGGGGGGGAGAGAGAGGCCCGAGCCATCAGGGAACCAAGCAGGGGGGGGGGCAGCCACCGAGCCAGCGGGGGAACGGGCGTGGGAACGGATGGGGGGTGGTGGGCAGGGGTGCGGCAAGCGGATACATAAATTAAGACAATACATATGCCCCCTGATCCCCCTCCCTCCACCCACTCCCCCCACCTCCCTCCACCCACTCCCCCCCTCCCCTCCTCCCTCCACCCACTCCCCCTCCTCCCTCCACCCACTCCCCCTCCTCCGTCCACCCACTCCCCCTCCTCCCTCCACCCACTCCCCCCTCCATTCACCCACTCCCCCGCACCTCCCTCCACCCACTCCTCCCCTCCCTCCACCCACTCCCCCCCTCTCTCCACCCACTCCCCCCCTCTCTCCACCCACTCCTCCCCTCTCTCCACCCACTACCCCCCCTCCCTCCCTCCACCCACTACCCCCCTCCCTCCACCCACTACCCCCCCTCCCTCCCTCCACTCCCCTCCCTCCACCCCCCCTCGACTCCTCTCCCTCCCTCCCTCCACCCCTCCTCCATCCCTCCAACCCTCCCTCCTCCCCCTCTCCCTTCCTCAACCCCCCCTCCTTTTTTTTTTTTTTTTAAATAAATGCTGGTTATTTTGAGAATGATGGTCGTTGTAGAATTGTAAAAAAAAAAAAAAAAAAAATAGTTTGAAACCAATTGCACTGATTGTGCCTGCATATGCTTTTTTTCTGAAAGCAATTCATCCTCATGAGTGGTAATGACTTATGGGTTTTTCCTGAAACTGCCAGACATGATATTACTTCTATAAAGTTGGAGACAGATGTAATTGTCGCACATGTAACACCATCAATGGTTTTCAATCTACTGGGCATCCTGCTGACATTAATGAATACCATACTCCACATTTTGTGAATGTAGTATGTAGGTTCCAGGTTGTTAAAATAGAAGGGTGTTTCCATTTCAGTACACTACCAAATCTTCACAGTTATAATTAACTTCAATAAACGTACATTTGATATCCTTTAGAAGTAAATGTTTAGATTGCTTGCCGTTGACAACATCGCTAGCTACAGTATATTACATTACTATAGATGTCAGCCTAATAATAGCCAACATACTTATTAGTTGGCATTGCAAATACTTTGCCACTATGTTACTGGATCTGGAGTAACAGTTGAAAATAATGTTCATATAAGATTCATTATGCAACAAGAAAGTCTAGGCCTAAGTAGCTTCGTTTTTGATATACAATTCACATGATACAGTAATTTGCAAATCCAAATCACTTTGGTAATTACATACATCTCAATAAATTAATATTTCTCTTGAGTATTATTGTGATATTAGATGGGAGAGCGAGAGAGAGAGGGGATGGGAGAGAAAGGGGAGAGGAAGGGTGCGATGAAGTAATATTGCTGAAATTAATAGACTGTTGATATTACAGAAACGGGGGGGGGGTCTACGGAGAGGAAATTGTTAGCAGTGTGTGGATACCATTTTGTCTTTGTATGTGTTGTGACAAACAGCTTACTCCGGGGCTCCGCCGCTTGTCCGGGACGGTTAGAACACGGTCTTTTAGGGTAGGTTAAAATGAGGAGGCGTCACGTACTGTTCCTTTAAACAGGCTGGGCCTGGTTTATTCAGTCCCAGGCACTGAGACTGCCACAGTGCATACAACAAAACACATCAAAACAAAAGCTGCTCACCTGAGCGATAACTTAACTTAGATTTCCCTAACTCAGGGTGGAAGTGGCTTTTCCACTTTCCAACAACAAAACAAGGTACTTTTGCAGACTTAGCCAAATGAACAGAACGATTGAACCTGTGTGGGGAAGAGGCTTCTCCCCACTGTGTTCAGCAGCCTTCCAGGCTCTGGAGAAGAGACAAGAGCAACCAGGAAATCAGTCTTACATACCTGATTTCTAATTAGCATGACAGGTGACAGAAATCAGGCAGCCAGACAAACTCTGGTCTGGATCTCTCATCCCTCAGTTCCAGCGCTTGCCAAACTGTGGGATGGAGTGCATGTATTATAAGGCTGCACTCCCAGGCCAGACAGGATAGAAACTGTTCAGTATCCTGGGAGCCCTATATATGGAATTTATTACCATCCCCTGGTTTCTGTCACATATCCTCCCCCCCAGCTCAGACCCCGAGGGATGAGCGACCATGGATATTAGGGAGTGCATCCTTGACAACCCGTCAGCATTGCCATGTTTGTGCCCTGACCTGTGTTCCACAGAAAATTTAAAGGGTTGTAGGCTTAGGAACCACCTGGTCACTCTAGCATTCTTCTCCCTGTTTTGACACATCCAGGTAAGGGGTGCATGATCTGTGACCAACCGGAATTTTCTCCCCAACAGGTAGTATTTGAGCGTCTACAGCCCACTTTATTGCGAGACACTCTTTCTCTACTATGGAGTAATTCTTCTCCTGGGGATTTAGTTTCCTACTTAAATAAAGGATGGGGTGTTCCTCACCTTGAGACTCCTGGGAGAGTACCGCCCCCAGCCCTACCTCAGATGCGTCGGTTTGAACTACGAACTCTTTGGAGAAGTCAGGTGTGACCAACACTGGTTGGGCACAGAGAGCTTCTTTCAGGCTTCTAAAGGCCTGTTCGGTTTCGGAGGACCACTTTACCATAAGCGGTCCTCTTGCTTTTGTGAGGTCGGTTAGTGGGGTTGCCTTAGTTGCAAAATTGGGAATAAACCTTCTATAGTACCCAATTAACCCCAAAAAGGTCCTTACTTGTTTTTTTGTAACTGGCCTTGGCCAACCTTGTATCGCCTCCACTTTGAGTGTTTGGGGTTTGAGTAAACCTCTGCCAATAGAATACCCCAGATACTTGGCCTCCTCCAGACCAATGGTGCATTTAGCGGGGTTAGCAGTTAGTCCAGCAGACCGAACTGCGTCGAGCACAGTTTGGACCTTTGGAAGGTGGGATTGCCAATCTTCACTATGGATTACCACATCATCCAGGTAGGCAGCAGCATACCGAGCATGTGGTTTTAAAATTTTATCCATCATTCTTTGGAATGTGGCGGGAGCTCCATGTAAGCCAAAAGGCAGCACCCTATACTGAAAGAGGCCATCTGGGGTTGAGAAGGCTGTCTTTTCTTTTGCCCTTTCTGTGAGGGGAACCTGCCAGTACCCTTTTGTTAGGTCTAGGGTTGTGAGATATCGGGCTTTGCCCAGTCTCTCTACAAGTTCATCTACCCTGGGCATAGGATAAGTATCAAATTTTGACACCGCGTTTAGTTTCCGGTAGTCATTACAAAACCTTGTTGTACCATCTGGCTTTGGGACTAAGACTATAGGGCTGTTCCACCCACTTTGGGATTCCTCAATTACGCCTAGTTTTAGCATTTTTTTAACCTCTAAACTTATAGCCTCTCTTTTGGCCTCTGGGATTCGGTACGGTTTAAGGTTAACTCGGACCCCCGGTTCAGAGACTAGGTCATGTTCAATTACGCTAGTTCTACCTGGCTGTGTAGAGAAGATTTCTTTGTTTCTTCTCACTAAATTCTGAACCTCTTGTTTCTGATGAACGGACAGGGTTTCAGCTATGCTAACCTCTGGGTCAGTTTCGTGACTCTCTGACGGACCTGGGGTTACTAGGGTTGACAAGACTTCTCTATCTTTCCAGGGCTTGAGTAGGTTTATATGGTAAATTTGTTCAGGTTTCCTCCTACCTGGCTGTCTTACCTTATAATTTACTTCTCCCACTCTTTCCAAGACCTCATATGGCCCATGCCATTTAGCAAGGAATTTACTTTCCACGGTGGGAACCAGAACTAGTACCCTATCACCTGGAAAAAAAATTCTGACCCTAGCACCCTTATTATACGTATTCCTCTGTGCTTCTTGAGCTTTCTCCATGTGTTCCCTCACTATGGGTAGGACTGCAGCAATGCGGTCCTGCATCTGGGCAACATGCTCTATTACACTTCTGTAAGGGGTAACCTCGTGTTCCCAAGTCTCTTTGGCTATATCCAGTAAGCCCCTTGGGTGTCGGCCATACAATAGTTCAAACGGGGAGAAGCCTGTGGATGATTGGGGAACTTCCCTAATGGCAAATAACAGGTACGGTAACAAACAATCCCAGTTTTTCCCATCTTTATCGACCGCCCGGCGTAACATGCTCTTTAAGGTTTTATTGAACCTTTCCACTAAACCATCTGTTTGTGGATGATAGACTGAGGTTCTGAGATGCTTGATTTTTAGGAGTTTACATAACTCTTTTGTTACTTGGGACATAAATGGTGTTCCCTGGTCAGATAGAATCTCTTTAGGAATTCCAACCCGGGAAAACAGAACTACCAACTCTTTTGCTATGTTTTTGGCAGAGGTGCTACGTAGGGGAACTGCCTCCGGATATCGGGTAGCATAATCTAATATTACCAATATATGCTGATGTCCCCTAGCAGACTTTATTAGGGGTCCTACTAGATCCATAGCAATCCGGTCAAATGGTACCTCTATTATGGGAAGGGGTACCAATGGGCTGCGGTACGCCTTGAACGGGGCGGTGATCTGACATGCTGGGCATGAGGAACAATAATTCGTAATTTCTGCCAGAACCCCAGGCCAATAGAAGCTTCGGAGAACCTTTTCCTTTGTCTTTTCCACCCCTAGGTGTCCCCCCAATGGATGACTATGTGCGAGGTGTAATACTACGTTACGGAATGTCCGTGGTACCAACAATTGTTTAGTTGTAACTGATTTCCTTTTATCAACCCGATATACTAGGTCGTTCTCTACCTCGAAGTAGGGGTAAGCAAGTGACCTATCTGGTTGGCCAGGAGTACTATTCAGGTCCTGTATATTTCCCCTTGCTACCGCTAACGTGGGGTCCTCCCACTGGGCCTTCTTAAAACTCCCAGGACTGACTTCTAGGTCAGCGAGGGTCTTATCCGGTTCTGGGGTGGTAAGTGTCTGCTCAACATCTTGATTTGGGGTATTCCCTACCAAAGTAGTGATGGGGAAGGGAATTTTACAGCACTCCTCCTTTTCCCCCTTCTTATTTGGGCCCTCGTCAACCTCCATTTCTGAAAACGGGAAAGGATTTATTTCTTCTAATACTTCGTTATGGTCCGCTATTGAACTCTGGGCGCTATTCTGAGCGGGGGACCACATTTTTAGAAAATGGGGAAAGTCGGTCCCTATTAACACATCATGTGCCAGTTTGGGTACAATACCCACCTTGAAATCTAAAGAACCAAACTCTGTTTCAAAAAAAACATCAACAGTGGAATATTCATGATTATCCCCATGTATACAACAAATTGCCATTCTTTGTGAACTGTTTCCCTGTTTCTTCTTAATGGGCAAGAGGTATTCGGACACTAGTGTGACCATGCTCCCAGAGTCCAGAAGTGCCCGAACCCTCTTACCATTAACCTTTACAAATGCCCACAGATGGTTATTCAAGGGGTCCTCTGGGCTAGGGCGCATACATTGGGACAACAGCGAATAAGGTTCCACGCTGTTGCATTGCATGGGCTCATCATTTAGTGGGCAGATTTTTGCTGTGTGGCCCCTCTCATGACAATTTACACATTTAGGTACATAGTCTGTGTCCCACTTAGAGCCTTTTCCCGGCTCCCCATGTTGGCTATTGCCCTTAGTGTGCGAACCACTGTTGCTGGTGCTGCGTGAAGGTGGTCGCCGCTCCTCAGCTCCCCTTAACCCCGGTACCCTTTTACCGTCTCTGGAAGAGTCCTGGAACCTCGGGTAGTGGGGTTGCTCCACGACTGTGGGTTGCGGGTGCTCTTCTGCTGCATTGTACCTTTCTACGAGGTCCACAAGCTCATCCGCATTGTGGGGGTCACTCCGACTGACCCAACGGCGTAAGGCAGAGGGAAGTTTCCTCAAGAACTGGTCCATGACCAACCGTTCCACGATGTGGCTTGCTGAGTTGATCTCGGGTTGTAGCCACTTCCGGGCGAGGTGGATGAGGTCATACATCTGGCTTCGGGTGGCTTTATCCATCGTGAAGGACCATGCGTGAAACCTTTGGGCGCGAACAGCCGTGGTTACGCCGAGGCGGGCGAGGATCTCGAACTTCAATTTTGCATAGACGTTAGCTTCGGCTGGCTCTAGATCAAAGTAAGCCTTCTGGGGTTCGCCGCTTAGGAAGGGTGCGATTAGACCAGCCCACTCAGCTTCTGGCCATCCCTCTCTCTGTGCCGTGCGTTCAAACGTGAGAAGATAGGCTTCCACATCATCCGAGGGTCCCATCTTCTGAAGGTAGTGGCTTGCCCTGGTCATTTTCGGAACTGGGGCTGCCGCTGCCAGTGGAAGGTTACTGATAGTCTCCCTCAGGATCTCGAGTTCCTGCTGTAAGCCCTGAGCGAACCGCTGTTGCTCCTCTCTCAGCAAGCGGTTTGTCTCTTGCTGGTTTGTATTAGTCTCTTGCTGGGCTATTAACAGCTGTCGCTGGGTTTCACTCGCCTGTTGCTGAGCTTCATTCGCGTCTTTCTGGACAGCGACATTGCGTACCAGCGCACTCACCACGTCTTCCATCTTGTTTGGAGAGAGAGAAAAAAAAAACTTTTTTTTTTTTTTCTTTTTTAAAGTTCTTTAACCCCCAGACCTTTTAGTGTTCTGCCCGCATTCTCCACCATATGTGACAAACAGCTTACTCCGGGGCTCCGCCACTTGTCCGGGACGGTTAGAACACGGTCTTTTAGGGTAGGTTAAAATGAGGAGGCGTCACGTACTGTTCCTTTAAACAGGCTGGGCCTGGTTTATTCAGTCCCAGGCACTGAGACTGCCACAGTGCATACAACAAAACACATCAAAACAAAAGCTGCTCACCTGAGCGATAACTTAACTTAGATTTCCCTAACTCAGGATGGAAGTGGCTTTTCCACTTTCCAACAACAAAACAAGGTACTTTTGCAGACTTAGCCAAATGAACAGAACGATTGAACCTGTGTGGGGAAGATTCTTCTCCCCACTGTGTTCAGCAGCCTTCCAGGCTCTGGAGAAGAGACAAGAGCAACCAGGAAATCAGTCTTACATACCTGATTTCTAATTAGCATGACAGGTGACAGAAATCAGGCAGCCAGACAAACTCTGGTCTGGATCTCTCATCCCTCAGTTCCAGTGCTTGCCAAACTGTGGGATGGAGTGCATGTATTATAAGGCTGCACTCCCAGGCCAGACAGGATAGAAACTGTTCAGTATCCTGGGAGCCCTATATATGGAATTTATTACCATCCCCTGGTTTCTGTCACAGTGTTATATGTCAGTATGCGTGTTGTGGCAAGAATTAACTTTGCTCCAGAGGGGGGGGGATATGGACTATGGCTTGTTGCTCAAACACTCAATTGTTGTGGTCAGCTAAAAGAACCAGTTAAGGTTAGATAAATTGATCTTTGGAGACCTGTAATTGATTGGTTTATTAGAGGATTATCCCCTTGTGTACAGGGAATGCATTGTATTATGTAATTATATATTCTGCCTAGTAGCCTATGTTAAACAAAGGAGTCTAAAATGTATATTAAGCCTGCTTGGGCCCTCCCGTGGCAGTGAGTCTTGTAAACGTTCGGTGTATGATCATACTCTGTGCTGTATGTACAGGCAATAAACTACTCATTATCAATGAAGTTGAAGGTGGTCCCGTGGGGTCCGACGGCGGAGCACTGCTGTTTGAAGAAATTCGGGGCTGCACACCAGTTCCAGTTAAAAATCGATTTATTGAGTGGTCATCTGAAGTGTACAGCAAGCACTCTGACGCGTTTCAGGACAGTTGTCCCTTTATCAAAGAGGAACCACCTTCAACTTACCTGAGATGCAGGCGTGACGCACGCACACTTCTGAGTCTGAGCAGCTGTTCCACTGAGGCTCCATCAAACACTATGGGTATGTACTTTGGTTTTCTGGGGATTTAGACAGTACCTTTATGGTATATATAGAGTTCTGTGTATTGTCTCCAGTTATACCTGTACACCTACTTGCATTATAATATATAGAGCCTCACACAGCTTATGCTCATATGACCAGACATATGTTTAATTGAGACTTCAATCAAGTCATTTCCACACACAGCTGAGCCCTGAGGATTGGGATTCTTTCCCATACACACAGCTATCATTATCAATGAACATGTGTTTGTGAGTTTGCGAACAACAACAGGGGAGAAGGTGGGGATGGGGATGAGGATGGGGGAAATGGAATGGGGAGTGAGGGAGGGGATAGGGAATAGAAAAGGGATGGGGATAGGGAGCGAGGGAAGGATGGGGGAGAGGTGATGAGAAGGGGGATAGGGGATGGAGGGGAGATAAAGGGGAAGGGTGGGTCAGGGGAGAGAGAAATGGGAAGGGGGAGGAGATAGGGAGATAAGGGGGAGAAAGGGAGGAGATGGGGTGGAGAAAGGGAGTGCAATGGGGTGAGAGAATAGATTGAGGATTGGGGGAGAGAATGAATTGGGGAAAGGGAGAGAGAGAGACAATGGTAGGCAGTGAATGAGAGAGCAGATTGGGAAAGGGCAGAGGAAGGGGGAGAGGGGGGGATGGAGAGTGAGAGAGGAAGGGTATTGGGGAGAGAAAAGGGATGAGGCAAAGAGATGGTATAGGGGCAAAAGAGGTAAGGGAAAGAGTGGGGTGGGAGAGAGAGAGGGGAAGGGGGAGAGAAAGGGAAAGGGGGATACGAGGGGAATGGGGGAGAGAAAGGGGAAGGGGACGGGGGAAAGGAGAGATAAAGATGAAGGGGGACGGGATGGGTGAGAGAGAGGGGGACAGGGGATGGGTGAGAGAGAGGGGGACAGGGGATGGGGAGAGTGGGGGAAGGGGGTGAAAGGTAGGGGATGGGGGGGTGAAAGGGAGAGGATAGAAGATTGGGGGAGAGCGAGGGATGGGGAAGAGATGGAGGGAAAGGGGCAGAGGGAGGGGATGGTGGAGAGAGAGGAGAGATGGAGAGACCCCAGGAGGTCTGACAGCATGGTTCCTCTTGTGTGGTTCAGGTGCACTCAGCTTCCTGGCTCAGAGGATCCTTGCAGTCACTATTGCAGAGTTTTCAAAGTCTGCTAATGAGCCAGGTGGAAACTAATGAATTACTTCATGCTGCAGATTAACCAGTTCCCTCCGGATTCAGTAGCTAATGATAGGCTTTTCCAGCAAAGTCTCTAGACAGGAAAGATACCCTGTCACATGGGGAAAGAGCAAGGAGATGGGGGGAGAGAATGGATAGGGTTGAGAGTGGGAGGGGATGGGGAATTGGAGGTGAGAGAGGGGATTGGGGGATAAGTGGGATGCAGAAGAGATAGGGGATGGGGAAGATATACTGACTGGGGATGGGAGAGAGGGAATGGGGGAGAGAGAGAGAGTGGATGGGTGGGAAGAGAGGAGAGATGGGGTGAGAGGGGGCTGAGGAGAAAGAGGTTAGGGGAGGGATGAGAAGTGCGAGGGAGGGGATGGTGGAGAGGGAATTGATGGGTGGAGAGGGTTGGGGAGAGAGTGGAGGGGATGGGGGTGGAGAGAAGGAGTGCATGCGATGCAGAGAGGGAGGGGATTGGGAGAGAGAGTGTCTGGGAGAGGAAGGGGATGAGGCTGAGAGAGAGGATGGGAGAGGGAATGAATGGGAAATTTTGGGAGAGGGGGATGGGAGATTGAGGAGGATGGGGGAAGAGAGAGGGGGTTGGAGAGCAAGGAAGGGGATGGGGAAGAAAGAGTTTGGGGGCGGGAGGGGGATGGATGAAGAGAGGGGGTTGGGGGAGATAGTGGGTGGTAAACAAAATAATCCCATGGGAAAAAAACTTGCACCTGGCCCTGGTACCGGGAACAGTAAGTCCTGCTATAACTAGGTTTATGGGGGTGGCCTCATTGGTGGACAGAGACATACAAATGTAGCAAGTCTTAATTTCTTCGGTGCCGTGGCTATGCGCAGTCATGCGACCATGGCACTCGTGGCACCAAAGGATTAATGCTTGGGGGGTGCCATTCAGAAGCATGGACCCCGCAGCTTGATTGTAGCAGACACTGTTCTCAGCACCACAGACTTTTGCTTGTTCATCCAAGGCACTGGGGACTGAAAGTCTTTCTACATCTGTAGCATGCTACCATCCTTGTGGGTATCAACTAGGAACTTATAGTTCCTAGTTATAGGAACTATAGTTTTTATAGTTATAGTTTTTTTTGCCATGATAATATGCATTTGGAACAAGCTCAGCATATTTTTATTATGCAATGACAGCATAATTTTTACACGAGACACAACATACATTTCAGAGATCAAAGAAACATTCTCCCCCATTCTATTAGCGTTTCGCTACAATAAAAGTGATCAAATAAGTTGAAATGTGTAGTAATTGATTCAAAGGAGAAGAAATGTAGTTATTTACACTTTCACTGCCAGAATGGCCTGCAGCAAATTGCACAGAAATGCATAGCAGGTCATTCTGGCAGTGAAGTTGTTAACCTCTTTTGTTAATGCTCAACTGTGTATCTTTAAGTGTGGATCATTTTGGTATATGAACCATGTGTACTAACTTTGATCATTATCAGTGAAGCATTACACACTACAAAGAAGACATCAGCACTGATCCATATAATTTTCAATTGCTGAGAGACAACAGCTGGCAATTTAATCATACAGTATGAGTGGAAGTTGTCTATTTTTTTTTTTCTTTTGTTTTTTACAATGGTGAAAATATATATTTTATAATATTTAGCAAAATGTAAATATTTTAAATTGTTTTTCAATGGCTTTTGTTACAGCTATATCATCATAGTACGTTTCTAATTCCTGCGGTTTTAGCATTTTTGCACATATTTATATAGAGCTTTCTCAGAAATATATTAAACATTGTTTCTAAATAATAATACTTTTTCACTATGGTAGGAAAGAACATATAAAGTTATACAATAACTCACTTTTAAAGCTTTACACTCTTCTGTCCCTCCTTACATCTCAGCCCTAATTTCTCGTTATGCACCATCCCGACTCTTGCGTTCTTCTCAAGGATGTCTTCTTTCTACCCCCTATGTATCTAAAGCTCTCTCCCGCCTTAAACCTTTCTCACTTTCTGCCCCGCACCTCTGGAATGCCCTTCCCCTCAATACCCGACTAGCACCCTCTCTATCCACCTTTAAGACCCACCTTAAAACACATTTGCTTAAAGAAGCATATGAATAGCACTTGGATTATCCTGGACACATGATACATAAAGCTTGTCCCCCTGCAGACGCACTTACTAGAATTCCCTCCTACTGTCTCTATATGTTCCCCTACCCACCAATTAGATTGCAAGCTCCTCGGAGCAGGGACTCCTCTTCCTTAATGTTACTTTTATGTCTGAAGCACTTATTCCCATGACCTGTTATATGCATTATTATTTATTTATATGATTACAACATGTATTACTACTGTGAAGCGCTATGTACATTTATGGCGCTATAGAAATAAAGACATACAATACAATACAACAAGCCTGCACAACACGTGGGCCGCAGGCCGCATGCGGCCCGCCAGCACTCACTGTGCGGTCCGCGGCGGCTTTCCCCCTCCTCCCTCCTCCGAGTCCGCCCTCCCTCCCCCGAGTCTGCTCTCTCCCTCCCCCGAGTCCGCTCTCTCCCTCCCCCGAGTCCGCTCTCTCCCTCCCCCGAGCCCGCTCTCCTCGAGCCCGCTCCCCCCCCCCGCTCTCAAGACTGCACGCTCTAGCAGTGCGGCACTTCTGGTGCCCGCTGCTTGCAAGCGCGTGCAGTCCTGCCTGCTCTCCGCCATGATCTGAGGTGCAGGGGGGTGAGGGGAGGTGCAGGGAGGTATGTGAGATGCAGGGGGATATGTGAGTTGCAGGGGGGGTTATGTGCAGGGGGGGGTGATGTGCAGGGGTGGTGATGTCCAAGGGAGGTGAAGTGCAGGGAGGGGTGAAGTTCAGGGGGGGTGATGTGCAGCGGGGGGGGTGATGTGCAGGGGAGTGATGTGCAGGGGGTGATGTGCAGGGGGTGATGTGCAGGGGGTGATGTGCAGGGGGTGATGTGCAGGGGGGTGATGTGCAGGGGAGTAATGTGAGGTGCAGGGGGGTGATGTGCAGGAGGGGTGATATGCAGGGGGGTGAGATGCAGGGGAGGGATGTGAGGGGCAGGGGGGTGATGTGAGGTGCAGGGGGGATGATGTGAGATGCAAGGGGGTGATGTGAGATGCAGGGGGGTGATGTGAGGTGCAGGGGGGTGAGGTGCAGTTGAGTGATGTGAGGTGCAGGGGAGTTACATGCAGGGGGGTGAGGTGCGGGGTAGTGATGTGAGGTGCAGGGGGTGAGGTGCAGGGGGGTGAGGTGAGGTGCAGGGGGGTGAGGTGAGGTGCAGGGGGTGAGGTGAGGTGCAGGGGGTGAGTATTGTGTGTGATGTGGAGGGTGAGTATTGTGTGTGATGTGGAGGGTGAGTATTGTGTGTGATGTGGAGGGTGAGTATTGTGTGTGATGTGGAGGGTGAGTATTGTGTGTGATGTGGAGGGTGAGTATTGTGTATGGGTGAGGGGGAGAGATGGGGGTGTGAGAGATGGGGAGTCACAAACGTTGATGATGAGGGGTGCAGGGGGAGATATATGAAGATGATGAGGAGTGCTGGGGGAGATATGAGGATGAAGATGATGAGGGGTGCTGGGGGGGATATGAGGATGAGGGGTGCTGGGGGAGATATGAGGATGTTGATGAGGGGTGCTGGGGAGATATATATCAGGATGAGGGTTGCTGGGGCAGATATGAGGATGATGAGGGGTGCTGGGAGAGATTGAGGGGTGCTGGAGATATGAGGAAGATGATGAGGTGCTGGGGGAGAGATGATGATGATGATGATGATGATGAGGATTTTACCTGTGCGGTCCAAATCTGTATTCCTTGGAGCTGTTCGGCCATTCTCACTTGACAAGTTGTGCAGGCCTGCAATGCAATATAAAAAAAATTTTGGGCCTAACTACTGTCAAAAGAGAGGATTCTTAACACAATGCAACTTGGTTTGATATCTAAATACTGTGATTAGCCAAATGTTCAGATGCCCAATTTTTCATCATACAGTATATTATATTACATTTTATAAGAAGAAATATTGGCACTTCTATAGCTGAATCTTTCTGTTCTAAATCAAAATGAACCCAACTTTGAAACAAATCTATATTAAAATGACAATGATTCAACATACTGCTATTGGTAACTATTGTCATATCTTCTATCATTAATATATCAAAAAAAAATTTTGCTAAAAGAGGAGTCTCCATAAACATGGATGTACATATAGTCATGCAAATTTGTGTGTTTGCAGGACTGTAAATTTGTCAAAAAGCATTTGATTGTGTACACCTCATACGTCTTAGTTTTCACTATGGCCTAGATCAGTGATTCTCAACTGTGGGTTCGGGAACCCTTAGATATCTCCAAAAAAAAGTGCATTGTTGGCTCCCAGGAAGGTAGTACATTCCTGAGCCCATGGAGGGACTGAGCAATTAAAGTAGCAACGCCCTAAACTTCACCTTTGCATGGGTGGTATAGCTGTCAATGACAACAGGAGCTTCCAAAATCATTCAACACAATGCTATGCATCCATAGTGGCAAAGCATTGTGGGGCATGACTTTGGAAGTTCCTGCACTGATTGACAGCTGATTTGCCACCTATGCTGTCTGCATACACTGAGATGCAGTTTGGGGCCTTATTAAGCATGCGTTTCCCCCACATGCTCAGGACACTATAATGTTTTTGATTGATTAAACTGTTTTGTTAGCAATAGTCTGATGAGTTGACAATAAAATTTAATAATTAGGGGTTAATAATAATATTGAAAACAATTGACCTAGATCTACTAACCTACATGTTGCTACTTAACGCAATGTTATGACAAAAAAAACTAGGGGGCTCTCTTTAACTGAAATAAAAGATAAAAGCACTTGTATTACCGTGCTAGAGGGCCACCGCGTATACCGCAATGCTGGTATACACCTTCGGAGTCTCCTGTCCGTAGCTCAAAACCCTATGAGGAATCTTTCCTTGTTCCCCGGTAGAAATTGTGAAGAGAGAAAACAAGGGGAGCGCAGATCAATAAATGAATGCAGAATAAAATCCAATAGAATAAAATGACAGAATAGTTAACAGTGTAGCCAAAGTTACCTAATACCTCAGTCATGCAAAAGGGTTAACACTGAACCTCAGTCAATGCACTTACTGTGATGTGGTCTACACAGGGGTGGATTATGTATGTATGTATGTATGACTTTATTTGTATAGCGCCATAAAATGTACATAGCGCTTCACAGTAGTAATACATGTCATATAAATAACAAATATAAATAACAGATCATGGGAATAAGTGCTTCAGACATACTGTAAAAGTAACATTAAGGAAGGAGTCCCTGCTCCGAGGAGCTTACAATCTAATTGGTAGGTAGGGAGAACGTACAGAGACAGTAGGAGGGAATACTAGTAAGTGCGTCTGCAGGGGGCCAAGCTTTGTGTCATGTGTCCATGATTATCCAGTGCTACTCATATGCTTCTTTAAGCAGATGTGTCTTAAGGTGGGTCTTAAAGGTGGATAGCGAGGGGGCTAGTCGGGTATTGAGGGGAAGGGCATTCCAGAGGTGTGGGGCAGAAAGTGAGAAAGGTTTAAGGCGGGAGAGAGCTTTAGATACAAAGGGGGTAGAAAGAAGACATCCTTGAGAAGAACTCAAGAGTCGTGATGGTGCATAGTGAGAAATTAGGGCAGAGATGTAATGAGGGGCAGAAGAATGTAAAGCTTTAAAAGTGAGCAGTAGAATTGAGTGTGAGATACGCGATTTAATCGGAAGCCATGAGAGGGATTTCAGCAGGGGAGACGCTGAGACAGATTTAGGAAAGAGTAGAGTGATTCTGGCAGCAGTGTTTAGGATAGATTGTAGGGGAGACAGGTGAGAGGTAGGAAGGCCGGACAGCAGGAGGTTGCAGTAATCGAGACGTGAGAGAATGAGGGCCTGAGTCAGAGTTTTAGCAGTTGAGTAACAGAGGAAAGGGCGTATCTTTGTGATATTGCGGAGGAAAAAGCGACAAGTTTTAGAAACGTTTTGAATATGAGAGGAGAATGAGAGAGAGGAATCAAGTGTGACCCCTAGGCAGCGTGCTTGGGCTACTGGGTGAATGATCGTATTTCCAATAGCAATGTGGAAGGATGTAGTAGGGCCAGGTTTGGGAGGTAGTATAAGGAGCTCTGTTTTTGCCATGTTAAGTTTCAGTCGGCGGATGGCCATCCAGGATGATATTCCAGAGAGGCATTCAGAAACTTTGGTCTGTATAGCAGGTGTAAGGTCAGGGGTTGAAAGGTAAATTTGTGTGTCGTCAGCATAGAGGTGATATTTAAACCCAAAAAATGGGATTAGGTCACCTAGAGAGAGTGTGTAGAGAGAAAAGAGAAGGGGTCCCAGGACAGAGCCCTGGGGTACCCCCACAGAGAGATCAATAGAGGAGGAGGAGGTGTTAGCAAAAGAGACACTGAAGGTACGATGGGAGAGGTAAGAGGAGATCCAGGATAAAGCTTTGTTCCGAATACCAAGAGTATGGAGAATGTGAAGGAGAAGAGGGTGGTCCACGGTGTCGAATGCTGCAGAGAGGTCGAGTAATATGAGCAGAGTGTAATGACCTCTGTCTTTGGCAGCATGGAGGTCGTCAGTTATTTTAGTGAGGGCTGTTTCAGTAGAGTGAGCAGTGCGGAAGCCAGATTGTAGATTGTCTAGTACAGAATAGGTGTTGAGAAAGTGTAGCAATCGAGAGAATACAAGACGTTCAAGGAGTTTGGAGGCAAAAGGCAGGAGGGAGACAGGTCGATAGTTAGAAGGACAGGTAGGGTCAAGCTTGCTGTTTTTGAGTAATGGTATAACGGTTGCATGCTTGAAGGATGAAGGAAAGGTACCAGAGTAGAGGGAAGAGTTAAAGATCTGTGTGAGCATAGGGATTATAGAAGGAGCAAGAGGTTTTAGGAGATGGGAGGGAATGGGATCAAGAGGGCAAGTGGTAGAGGGAGAAGAGGAGATCAGCAGTGATACATCCTCCTCCGAGATAGCAGAAAAAGTGTCAAGAAAGACAGGAGGAGAATTGGGAAGCATTGTGGGATGGGAGGAGGCAACAGATGGGATGTTCTGCCGTATGGACTCCACCTTTTTCTTAAAAAAGTCAGCAAAGTCCTGAGGTGAGATGGAGGAAGAAGAGGAGGCAGCTGAGGGTGGTCTGAGTAGAGAGTCAAAGACAGAAAAGAGACGGCGTGGGTTAGACTTGTGTGTGTTGATTAGTGATGAAAAGTAGGTTTGTTTAGCCTGAAAGAGGGCAGAGTTGAAACAGGATAGCATAAATTTGTAGTGAATGAAGTCTGCGAGCGTATGAGATTTCCTCCAGAGGCGTTCAGAGGAACGAGTGGATTAGTGAAAGAATATATATAACATAATTACTCACACGGCCTTGTGTGAATGTAGAATCTTCAAAGGTTTCTTTTCTTGATCCTTCAGATTAGTGTAGTGTCTGCTTGTCCTCCAGTGCGGCTCTTCCGTGCGTGGGTTTGTTGGATACTCCCCCCGAGTAGCAGTAAAATGCAGAGAGAGTGGATATTGCAAGTAAACCACAAGAAATGTATTAAAATGTATTAAAATGTATTAAAGCAAAAGTAATAGTACACACTTACATATCTAAAACCTCCCAATGGGTGCAGAAAAGTTCATGTGGATGGTTCAAGCATCCGGACAGCAGTCTTTGGAGCGCACAGCTGGAATGCACCTGCACTAGCTCACTATGGCGGCCTCTGGGGAAAAAAACAGTCTGGATGATTTGAGAAACGCGTTTCGTTATTACAGCTTCCTCAGGCTCTCTGAATCTTTGTGGCGTCCCTCAGAGGGTTTAAATATCCTCCCGCTGTGTCGAAGAGGGAGTCACGGCTGTCATCAATCTTCTTGGGTTAGTTCTTCAGTGCACATTCCTTGGGTTTGCAGGTGCTAGCACCTTATAAGTTTGAAATGGCATAGCTGTTTTTAAAGTCCTGCTTGGTATCAAAAAAACCCCAACGAACGGCTGGCAAATATAGACTATGCCAGTTTACCTATTACATTCATAAACCCCACGGTAGTTTAAAAAACAATTGACTGTGCAAACAACACAATGTACACATAATTAAAAATGTCAATCAAAGACTGTCTCCTACAGTATATTGAAAATGATAAGTCTAAATTGCTGTCCTTAGAGGGTTAGCTCAACTTTTAAATATAAAGCTCTTCAGAAATGCTAAATTTAATGTTAAAAAATATGTCTTTGATTGACATTTTTTATTATGTGTACATTGTGTTGTTTGCACAGTTTTAAAATGCGTAAAACACCATGCTTAAGATGACCTAAAAGAATATTCTATATTCAGTGTTCTAAAAACCTAATCTTTAAACAACGTTTCATGTGGCCCACATATTGTTTACGGCATGGGCATTAAATTACAGTATTTTTAAAAAAAAATTTTTTATTGGGTTTACAAGCATTAAGAAACAACATTATAACATTACAATACAGAAAAAAAACAATAAGATACACAGAAAAACACACTTCTACTCAAAAATATTTTTAGTATTGCTCATCATACCTATAATTTCAAAATTCAACACTTTAACACAAATAATAATAAAAAGAAAAAAAACAGATGATAGCACTTTCAAAGATTAACATCAAAGCTATCACCGGCATGGTGATAAAACATAAATTACAAATGTTGTGTGGCAGTGGATAAAACTTTTAATATTATATGATAAACCCGTATGCCTTTTTGAGTCATTGGTATCTATAAAACCACATATTACACATCTTGAAGCGTTGCCCTTAAAATAACCATGACGTTTAGATGATGTTAGAAAGGGTGCAGAACTAGTTACTTCAACAACTTTCAATTGGCTTGGTGCTAGAAAATTGTCAGGCTTTTATTTTTCTTGTAAACAATAACCGGGTTACGTGTTGTAACAACTTTAAGTCCATTGTGTTGGTTCCATTACTGGCCAATAATGCCCTGGCTGGAAGAGTTGAAGGCCCGAGGCAAAGCCGGGGACTTTAACCTAGCCAGGACATTATTGGCCAGTAATGCCCTGTTCTGATGAGATTATTAATATTATAGGCTAAATGTAGGCTTTTATAAAAAATAATAGACACTTTTGTGGCTACCAGTATGACCTCGCTGTCAAGTAAGTCCTGATAGATGCAGGCTGTGTCAGGCCCCCTAGCTTGGGCTTACCCACCCCCGCCCCCCATGGCAGCTTCCTTGAGTGGCAGGAGTGGAGGTGTGACAGGGTCTGTGAGTTGCCCAATCCAGTTGCAGACCTTGTGCCCCCCCCCTTCTGCACTAAGGAAGAGGCAGTTCTAAATTATAGTCAGTCTGAGTCTCTCCCTCTTGGGATTGAGTCGTGCCTCAGCCCTCAGGGGGCTGAAGAGAAACACCAGGACTCGAGGTTGATATCTGGCCTAGATATCATCCAGACGTGGGGGCCTGTGACTGAAGAATGCATTCGCTGTATTACCATCTGCAGTGGATGTGAATAAAGAATGCCCTGTTTTACCTATAGTCCCTGTCTAAGTCTACAGTCTACTGGTGGGGGGGAGGGGGGGAATATTAATGATGAGTTCCACTGCAGGGAAGCTGGAGCCTGCAGTGGATGGATGTGTTTGCACCAGGGGAGGAATGAAGCCTGTGACATCCAAAAGCCTGTCCTGTTATCCCCACAACATTGCGGACCCTCAGATCTCCTGCAGCCTACAGGTAACATGCACCAACTAACAACTTGGTAGCCAGCCAATCTCCCAGAGAGGGGTAGGGGGGGAGGGAAGAAGCGCTACAGTTATATAGTTTTTTTAATTAAAATAAAATGGTAAATACATTAAGGCACCTCTATATACACTTACACTGCAGCTAACTATAGCCACACATTTCCGCCCCTCTGTGTACACACACACATACTGTAACAGCTCTACACAGACACACACACTGAAGCGCTACACACACACACATACACACACGGCAGCTCTACACACACACACACACACACACACACACACACACACACGCTCCACACTGCAGATCTACACACACAACACAACAGCTACACACACACAAACTGCTGCTACACACAAACTCTGTAGCTTCAACCAAACTCTGCTGCACCACACTACAAAACAGCACCACACACACTGCAGCTCTACACACACATATACAAACTGCTGCACCACACAACACAACAGCACCACACACACTGTAGCTCTCTACACACACACACACACACACACACACACACTGCAGCTCTCTACACACACACACACACACACACACACACACACACACACACACACTGCTGCTACACACAAACTCTGCAGCTACATACACATACACTGCTGCTTCTGACACACACGACAGACAGAAATGGCAGCTATAAACAAACTCTGCAGACAGACACTTAGTTTCAGCTACAAATACACTCTCTCCCTCTCAGTGTGTCCGGTGGAACTCTGTGCACAGAGGAAGGGGGAGGAGTCAATGCCTGGCTGCTGCCTCCTGACCAATCCCCTGCCCTGTCTGAGAGCTGTTCCTGCCTCCTCACCAATCCCCTGCCCTGTCTCAGAGCTGTTCTGACAAACGAAATCTGATTGGCTAGAAATACAAACTTGGCAAGCTGTCAAAAATTCCGGGCATTACTGAATGAATAATGCCCAGAATTTTAACCAATCAGAGAGCAGGTATTTTAATAATGCCCGGAATTTTACAGCTTTAGCCTATAATAGTGAGTAATAACTCCCTATCCAATTCTTTTACCTATTCATGTGCTAGTTTCATGTCATAATTTTTCTTCTTAAATCTCTCTACCAGGACCATTGCATAATTTTTGTAGTTATAAAGTAAGAGAAAAGAACACCCTTTTGAAAGCACTCATTGTAGTATATGGTATGATGAATTTAAATTAATAAGTAATACTTTATTATCAATAGTTAAAATAAATGGTAATGAAACTAAACTAATAATAATAATAAATAAAGGTGACCTAACATATAAAACAAACCAAAGTGCACTATACAAAAACTGAAACGGAGGGGACTGAACTACCAGACCATGGCTATTTAAAATAAGGATACACTTTAAAAAAGGCCTTTATAACTCATTGGAAAGACAAGACTAAAACAATGAACATGATGGAAAATGAGCTGCCAGGTTAAACATTATAGATAAAGTATTGGTGAATTGAATGTTTTCCAATTCACCAATTACTGTCATCGTGTAGTGCATCATATGAACTAGTTATGAAGCTTTTTCATTTGAAAGAAAAATAGATATGATTAACAGATGTTTTCTTTTTTCCGTCATAGGCTGTTCTTAGTTTTCAGGAAAGGCAAATATTATTTCCCCATCCGTTCAGGCCATTTTACTTAGCAATAAATTACATCCAACCATTGGCAGTAAAAGGAGGAATTATTTGTGGGGATCTATGATTATTTATTTGGACAAAAATAATATCATATGTAAAAAGATGACTACAGTTATTGTTAATCTCAGATGTTCAAATTTTGATACATGTACTTTACTTGTGTTTCAAGATTTTGTTTGCAGTAAATATCAAGCATAGTGTTCAATATTTCTTGTCTTCAGATAATGATATTTACTGTTTATATCATGGTGGTGCAATAGTGGGGCACCAGATGTATTAAAGAAAATTCCCTTTGAAATCAATTGGATTTTTTCTTTGATACATCTCCAACAATAGATTTACTCCAGAATTGTCCCGGTTTTTCTTTGTGTCCATAGACCTTATCGTTTTTAATTCAAGTCTACATAATGTTAGAGCAGTATATTTATGAAAACAAATAGAACAAGGTCTGTGATCGGTGCTTCACAGTGAGAGGTTAATGAAAACCCTTTATCGGCGAATGTAGATAGAGTCCAAAAATCAAGTCCATATAGAAAATAATCTATAACATCCAAAGAATTGGCACAGGGGACATGTTGTTTAATCTGTATGTGAATAAGTCAATGAAGTAACTCCAATGTAGGGGTGTGAAAGATTTGTGCGGTATGTAAGGGAAAATCATCGAATCCGGACAGTGAGTGTGGAGTGCGATGGATCCCCTCAACCCTAATGACATGCAGCCCTGGCGGGATAGCTGTAAGCTAATGGATAAATCTCAGTCCAACAGGCCATGCAATTGGTAGAAAACCACTGGGCTAGGTACTCACAGCTTGAAGAGTCTTTTAGCTCCGATGGCGTTCTTCCTGCCGATAGAAATCGAAAAAGAGTCCATGTATTGGGGATAGGCAGTGTACTGCAAAGATTATAGGGCCAAGCACAAAATGGGTAATACAAAAACAGGTTTATTGAACTTGTGACATCATTGAATAAGGTAATGGGCCAAAAATTCGAACGCATTTTACGCTTATCAATGCTTTGTCAAAGAGTAAGTATCCCTTGAGCATATCACCTCTTTTTATATGAGTCCTTACCGGAAATTATGCCATGCGTGCAGTGACAAGTACGCCATGGAGCCAGGAGACAGTTTAGTGGGTAACAGAGTGTCAATCCACAAACAGCGCCCCTCCCCAGGGGCTCTGTTTGTAAGACTCCTTGGTGAAGCCAGTTTCCTGAAGTTTTTCATGGATGGTCAATATTTCATGGATGTGCACAACATTAAAAATTATATACGATATGTGTATGGAAACACAAAGAAACTATACAATTACACAATACTATACATGAGATAAAAACAATTTCCAATATATAACCTTATTAATGATCTTATATTCAAGTCGATGATATATCTGACAGAATTCTTAATATACATTAAATATGTCGGAATGCACTGTACATGAGAATACATCATATTGGACATTGATACAAATTGTCTCGAAAGAGAGATTGTTTCTACATAGATATAGGAATTGGAATGTTACTAAGTCCGTAGACTAATACAAATCTATATAAAGTCAATGAACATAACAACATCAAATTCTTGACAAATTAGTTGAAGAATGAGCATAATATCAAGTGCATAAAAATATATTGTGTTAAGAATCAACTCACATTCATCTCGTGAGATTGGTAGCTAAAATATATGAATGTTATTATACGTGTATCAAGTATCTATGGACTATTAGGCCGCGTCCATGGATAGTGCTTGCGGGCGGAGGCACGCTGAGACGCGCTTCCGCTCGGCACTGAGCCCCTACAGCCGCAATGAGAGCGGCTTTAGTAGGGGCTCGCCTACGCTTCTGCAAGCGTGCAGAAGCGTAGGTCTTAGGAAAATGTTACATTTTCCCGCTTGCCGGAGCGCAGGGCCGGTCACGTGAGCGGTTCACCCAATAAGGGCGAATCAGCTCCATGACGTCATTGGCCCGCCCACCGACACGCCCCCGACATGCCCACGAACGGCGCGCTGTCTAAGGCCAGGGAAAGCACCCGCTTTCCCTCAGCCTCAGCGCGCCTCCGCCTGCCAGCAATAACCATGGCCAAGGCCTTAGATGTCCATATACCGTACATATAGTGGACACAATAATATAAATCTCAAAAGATTGCAGTGTCCATCCAACATGAAAAAACAATACAACATAACTACCAGAAGACAAATCAGAAATGGAAATTATTATCATAGAAAACAATAGTTTATCTAGCATAGGTACGATTCAATACAGAATAAATCAGAGGAATAATACTACAGTAAGAAGGTTGTATAACTTCTCTCTGATAGACCACTCAGTAAGCAGAAAAAGGGTAGGAAAATATATCGGTGTACCAGAGGCTAAATGAGAATGTGTTTGAGCTCCCAGGCTGTATTCATGCTACAAAAAATAATTGTGTGATAATTACATATTTTGCTTAATAAACGCAGACCAAAGATCCTGCAAGTAGATGTTGATATCTCCGCGGTGGTGGCAGAGATAAGGTGATATAAAGTATGCTGTGACAGTGGTGCTAGCCATCAGCTGGTTTAGCTCATGCTGCTACTGTAGAGCTACTGTAATGCCAGAGAAGTAGAGATTGTGGGTTCTTATATTATTGGGTCTGAAACCAGTCCAGTCATTAGGTGCCTTAGGCTTATCAACTCAGTATAGTTCTTATGGACAGCCTTTTAGGAAATGTGGGATATGACTCACTTATTTATTCATAACAACATTTATATAGCATCCTTATCCCGGGCGCTATACTGCTGCGGCCGAGTTTATTCGAGCATTTGCCCGTTCTCGGCCGCAGCAGTAGCCTGGCGCGCGCCGGAGGGTGACGGGCGCGCGCCGAAGCAGCGGAAGAGCACCCTCCGATCGGGGCGCTCTCC
Organism: Ascaphus truei; assembly: GCF_040206685.1. Lineage (NCBI taxonomy): Eukaryota > Metazoa > Chordata > Amphibia > Anura > Ascaphidae > Ascaphus > Ascaphus truei. Next base: position 57,880,539 of record NC_134484.1, on the reverse strand, counting down.
CTCCCGCTGCCGGGTCCGCCGGGTCCCCCGGAACCCCCTGCCGCCGTCCCCCACATCGCGGGACACCAGGGCTCCCTCGGGGAGCCCTGGACGCGCGTGCAGGGGGCGCAGGCTCCCGATGACGCGTGACCGCGCATCGGTGACGCGCGGCACGCCGAGGGGCGGCCACTAGCAAGCCGGGAAATCTCTCGGCTTGCGGATCTGGCCGATGAGCAATAAAGTGTGTCGGTAGTGTACATTAGTTAGTAAAACAAAGGTATGGTTACATATAGATTAGATTATAGAGTAACTGTTAAGATGTCATTGTGGTGGGTATAGGTGGGAACATTATGATCTGGCTATTGGTTAGGTACATTGAGGGCTTGCTTGGTTGGTGGGCAGGGGTTGGGGTCAGGTCTCTGGATTTAGTGTTGCCAGTGGCATGGTGATGAGTCTGACAGTGGGGACAGTGGAGGAAATTGGATCGGTGAGGTGGGTGACTTTGGAGGGGTTTGGAGAGACTGTAGGAAGTTTTCAGAAGGGGTGAAGGTAGGGGAGATAAGCATTAGGGAGGGTGGTGTGAGGAAGGGGATGAGATAAAAGGATATGGCGGACCATGGAATGCAATGGAAAATTCATAACTTTGAGTTGCTTCTGAAGATAGTGAGGAATGGTCAGGATTGAGGGGGGCAACTTGTTCCAGTTGATGGTGGCAAAGCAAATGTTCAGAATTGAGAGGAGGCACAAGGGGCTTGGGGGACAGAGTGATGGGTTGTGGCAGTCAAGGAATGAGGGAGTGTATTGAGAGATGAATAATGAAAGGTAAGGGGTGCAAGACCATGGAGAGATTTGTAGACCAGGGTGAGGAATTTGAAGAAGGAAAATTGTTGGATGGGTAGCTAGTGGAGTTTGGAGAGGAGAGGGGTGCTGTGAGCAGAGCGGGAGATTGAGAAGTGTACAGGCTGCAGAGATTTGGATTTGTTGGAGGGGTGTGGAAGAGTAGAGAGATAGACTGAGGCGAAGGGATTTACAGTATTCGAGATGGCTGAAGATGAGAAGTTTGACTGAGGATAGAGAAATTAATGGATTTTTGTTATGTTGTACAGGTTTTAGCAACAGGTGGTAGTTATGGAGGTGATCTGTTGGGTAAAGAGGAAGGAAGGGTCAAATGTGACTCCAAGGTTTTGAGCAGAAATGGCGGGGAAAGGAGATGGTGGGGATTGTGGAGGATGGAAAAGACGAAGCAGGAAAATAGAGGACTTCAGTCTTAGCTGGGTTTATTTGTAGGAAGTGAGAGGACATCCAGGTGGAGAGGGAAAAGAGGAGAGTATGAAGGACAGAGCCTTGGGTCTCTCTCTCTCTCTCTCGCTCTCTCTCTCTCTCTCTCTCTCTCTCTCGATTGAATTAAAGTTTGTATTAGTACCTGATGAATCTATCTATTAATAACATTTCTAAACTCCCATCAATTGGATTTACATTATGCATTATGTAGCCCCTTAACTCCAACTATGTGCTGCAATATGTTTAATCTTTTTTATTCACCATAAACTAGCACATGTCAATTATTCTAGGAACTTCCCAAAACAAAGTGGAACGCTCCAGCCTGGAACGCAAGACAGGCATAGAATCAGAGCAGAGAGATCGCGCATGCGCACTAGATGCGTTCCACCACGTAGGCAGCTCCTTGCGCTGCTGATCGCATTGAGGTCACTTCATGTCAGTACTGTACTTGCCGTCACGCTGTGCAATCATTGTAATGGCAGCACTTGGTTTATGTGAGTGTTTTAGGGGTATATATATGTGTTCACTTCTGTCCTGTAGTTGCATCACCTTGAGAAAGGTCCCACTCGTGGACCGAAATGTCGGTCTTGTGTCTCTTCTTTCAATACACTTTTTTGATCAATTCTGGAGTGCTGCCTGTTGATTTCGTCTTCAAAAAACAGTATCGTATTGCTTTTATATATATATATATACATATATACAAGCATGTGACGATAGCTTCCACAGGCTTATTAATATTACACAAAAATAATTGGGTTTGAACTGAACGAGGCTTAAGATATAATAAATTGTATTTATTCCTTAGAATAAAGGTGAACACAACAGATAATACAGTAACAAACAAGAAGTACACTTACTTAGGGGTTGGGGAATGAGAAGTTAGATGTAGCATTTCTCTCAGCAATCAGGAAATCATTCAGGTGATATCAGGTAACCATATCAGCAAACGAAGACAAAGGATATATGTGTGGACAGCAGTTTATAAACCTTTTGTCCCTCTATCTGTAACATTAAGCACCAGTGATTGGTTTTCAATTACCTCCAGCCAATCTTTAACATGGGAACACATTTCAACACATGCCCCCCTGCTAGCTGGCACAGGCGCAGTAGAACTCTGGGGTCTCATTTCTGTAGCCCCACATATGCAAATGGAATGCCAGCCATTCTACCCATTTGGCTTTATGTCAGGAAAACCTTTGTTGGAAGGTGTTAACTGGAACACTTAAGAACTGCTCTGGTTTGGGCCTCGGATAAACAGTGAGGGTGACAAAACTCTTTGAACAATACTTAAGTCCTAGACATTCGGTCGCCTCTCCGGCCATCTGCTACATTATGGCCAAAGAAATTTCCGCTGGAATTTATCCATACCTTAGAATACAGTATTAAGCATAAAACATAGATGTATTAAAATATCCGGTTCCGTTTAGTCTAGCAGGTCCAAACTTCCCAGTTCTCATTGCCAGAACTGGGACACCATATGGTCCAAAAAGCGACTTGCTACTACCTAAGGAACCGGAGTTACACAAATGTACATTAAATCATTTTAATACAAAAATCTCCACTGAAAAAGAAATCTCAGCTTTTCACTAAATCCCCATTGAAAACAACGGGCAGCTCCGCCATAGACTTTCAATGGTAAATCGCCGCCATTGAAGTCAATGGGGTTTTTCTGCCATTGAAGTCTATGGGAAAAGTCCCGAACTTCAAGGGTGTCCATACTCCGTCGGGTTGGTCCAAGCGGGTCAAGGATGGTTCTGCAGCGATGCCGGAGCAGTGGCTACAGATACCCCAAACCCTGATCCGCTGGACCCTCCGGAACCGGAGCTATGGAATACCAAAATTCAGTTTTTTCCACTTAGTCATTTTTCAGAGCCGTTTTTGCCGCCGCCGGCAAAGCCTATGGCGCGACCCGGTCTATCTGGTTCGACCCTTATCAGGGGTCCAGGATTCGGGGACCCGGTGGTGGTCGAGTGGGGGGAAGCCTCGGAACTAGGGGCAAAAAGAATTTTATTTCTAGGTGCCCTAGAACTGTTTATTCCCACATCAATTAACTTTGAACTTGACTCAAGTGATTGTAACTCTTTTTTAGACATTGTATCCGCTTTGCGGTTTGTGGTCTGGACGGCAGCCAACTTCTTCTTGGAAAGGTTACCTCGAGGCATCTCCATTGAAGTCAATGGGCCCATTGACTTTCAATGGGAAACCGCCGCTCTCCCTCTCGGACGCCACCTGCTGGTCTTTACAGGAAACAGGACTAAAACAGCACAATCTGCCATTGGAATGCATTGAGCCCTAATGGCGGCCATTGGGGACCTGCAAAATGGTGCCTGAAAAGGCGGGAAAACTACACAAAGAGCTATAATCATTAAAGAACTATTAACCCTTGTGCTCCCGGATGGATTCTAGTGTGTGTGATGCAGACACTGATTAACACAGACATTACAATGGAACAGGGGAACAGGGGAAAATACATTTACAGGTCATAACAAGGGTTAAATCACATTTCTGGACCTCAGTCCAGTTAACCCCTTGTCTCCCTGGTGCGGTCAGGGGTGGCCAAATGGGGTGCAACCCCTTTAATACCGGGGCCCCCCTTTATCCCTCTACACCTCCCCTTCTGAATGCGTGTCCTGTGGCCCACTGGCCCTGACGGGGAGTGGGGCACTGCTGGCACCATTAATGAATTCAGTCTCAGAGGGATAGTCCTGGCGTGAAAGTCCATCAGCATTGCTGTTTTCACTGCCCTTTTTGTGCTGAATGGTAAATTCAAATTCTTGCAAAGCCAAGCTCCATCTCAGCAGTTTGGCATTTTCCCCTGATACCCTCTGTAGCCAACTCAGGGGATTGTGGTCTGTGATGACCGTAAAAGCCCTCCCATAGACATAAGGCTGGAGCTTTTTGAGTGCCCACACAATGGCCAAGCACTCCTTTTCAATGGTGGCATATGCCACCTCCCTGGGGAGCAGTTTGCGACTGAGATACACCACAGGGTGCCCTTTGCCGTCGTCCCCCACCTGGCTCAACACAGACCCCACACCAAAGTCTGAGGCATCAGTCTGAATAAGAAAATGCTTGGTATAATCTAGGGCAGCCAGGATGGGGGCCTCCAGCAAGCGCAGCTTTCAGTGCCTGGAAAGCAGTTTCACAGGCAGGAGACCAGGTAATAAACACAGGCAGTTGCTTCTTAGTCAGATCAGTCAGGGGTTTGGCCACGGCGCTGTACTGTGGGACAAATTTCCTGTAGGACCCTGCGGTGCCCAAAAATGCCATGACCTGTTTCTTGGTTTTTGGAACAGGCCACTGAACTATGGCTTCTACCTTGGCTGGCTCTGGTTTGAGATGCCCTCCACCCACCCTGTGCCCTAAGTACAGGACTTCTGCCATCCCTACCATACACTTAGTGGGTTTTAAGGTAAGCCCAGCCTCCCTGATCCTATCCAGCTCCGCAGCTACATGTCCTATGTGGGATTCCCAGGAATTACTAAAGACAGCAATGTCATCTAAGTAAGCCCTGGCATAGCTCTGCATCCATTCCAGTATCCCACCGCTGCCACCAGTTTTATTAATACGCCTGTGACTTACCAGTGGCCTAAACAGAGATCAAAATGTTATGAGTCATTACTGACAGTAGTGAACTCTCGTCCCATGAGCACTAAAGGCCATGTCTGTACATATTGTGCTATATGTATGCACACACAGCTGTCTCTCACACATACTAATACTCCTTGTTTTTCCATCCCTATACACCTATAGGGACCACTAAGTATCCACACACACTTTTAGTTGTGCTACAAACTCTCACATTTCCACACCCACCCACACCATTTATATCCACTCGCACTCCACACACACCTTGTGTAAAGCACTGTATATACTGTGGGCTCTCCATTCATTTTTATTCATACTGATACACATACACAATCTTTCTTCACTTGCTTTCAGTACCCTTTTGACACCTCTAGCCATAAAACACATCCACACCGGGGGAAGGAACAGCACAGATAACATTCCAAGAGACACTGTTTTTAAGTATAACTTTTGCTTCATTCATTGTAACATCGCCGGAAGAAGAGATCAGTGTATCTCGAAAGCTCGCACAAATAAAAAAGCATTTCGTTAGCCACAGAACGGTATCATCTATTTATTTTTTGATTATTGAAGCTCGGCTTACACGGTACTGATACCTCTACATGTATATATATATATATATATATATATATATATATATGTATATGTGTATATATATATATAAAAGCAATACGATACTGTTTTTTGAAGACGAAATCAACAGGCAGCACTCCAGAATTGATCAAAAAAGTGTATTGAAAGAAGAGACACAAGACCGACATTTATATATATAGGCAATACGATACCGCACGTGGACGAATATCAGAGGCAGCACTCCAAATGAATATCAAAAATCCTGTATTATTCAACAAAACATCATATCCAACGTTTCGGTCCTCAAACGGGACCTTTGTCAAGGTGATGATTAACAGAGTGAACTAAGAACACATATAAATACCCCCAGAAACCCCAAAAACAACAGGTGCAGCATATAAATTGATTAAAACAAAAATCACATCCATAATGTTAAACCCCTGTGTCCTGTCAGTGTATCAGCCTTCTCTGCAGCTCCTGTTTACTTCCTGATATATAAAACCCATGTGCTGCACATACACCAGTAAATGGTTAATTAGCAGTGCTGCTAGTCTAAGAAACAAGTCAAATAACACTACACATCTAAAGACTACATATATGAAATGACAATGGTCTCTAGCTATAAGGAGCAAGCAGGACACACCAACTAATGAAATAAATAACTATATCAAATTAATGAATAACATTATAGGAGTCTAAATAGATGACCATATGCAGCACTTAAAATTAAAACACCCAATATCAAAGTGAGAAAACATACTAAATGTGAACATATATAATGATGTGTACTGAGCAAAAGATTTATAATAAATAACTGAAATAACACAAATCATTACTGCAACTTATACTAACCATCAAAATCAATCATATGTTTGTCTATAATTTGTCATATTGGAGATAGGTATTTTGTTATCAACCTAAAACACATAGAACTAAGGGGCCTATGCAGAGAGCAGCGAATTTTAAAATTGGCGAGTTTAATAAAAAGTAGCTTTTTTGGAGAGTTTTATTCTCCATATGCAGAAATGTGCGAATTCTGCTATGTTTAACATGAATGCGTCTGGCGAGTTTAAATTGGCGAGATGCGCGCTGCAGAAATGTGTTAAAAAAAATTTGCGCCTTTTTTTTCCCTTTGCTATGGCCGCGAGCGGCAGCTTCTTGCCAACTTTTTCTGGCGAGGCAAAAAGGAGACAATCGCGCCATTTTATTGGCGCGAACAGCCGCTAGATGCCGTTCGCGCCTCTCTGCATAAGGATATTTTTAAAACTGGCGAGATGGAGGTTCTCGCCAGCCGCGAGGCGAGTTTTAGAAATAGAAAAAAATAATTGGCACGTTTTTCGTAACTCGCCATTTTCTGCTGTTTTCTGCGCGATTTTCTCCAAAAAATGGCGAGTTTTCAAATAGCGCTGCTCTCTGCATAGGTCCCTAAGAGTGCATCGAATAATAACAGCTGTAGCATGACCACACACCGCAATGGCAGTCATCAGCTGTCACTCAATACACATAGATAATGTCAGTATATAACAATTAATTTCCAAAAATACTGACTTGACGTATAAAAAGTATTTCAGATCTATCTGGTAGAACTTAATGGACATGCTGAATCATTAATAAACATAGAACATGTTATGTCATGAACTGATAATCAGAAAACCTGTAGTGTGGAATCAAAAACATGAATGGTAGATGGCACAAAGAGTGCGTCCGCCAGTACAAGAAACATATCCATCAGATCATCAAGGATAATCAGTAAGAAACTTATTGGTGGTAAGCAAACGAATTGTATGCACAGACGTAGTCCGGATAGCAGATGAGAAGACGTCCTATAGACTCCAATCATGGGGACGAAAAGTCACCTATTACAGATGAGAACTATCTGGACAAATTTGTTATAAAAAGCAACTCAATTGAAATTCCTCGTTTAACCCACGAGGACTTAATGTGTCCAAATGATAGATTGTTCTTGCTTCAAGTTGCAATAGGGATCTCTTGCGATCTCTTCCTCTGGATGGTGCCTTGACCTGTGCAATTGGCATACACCTCAAGGTCGCGAGGCTGTGTTTCATCTCCTTAAAGTGACGAGCCACTGGTTGCTGTGTTAAATCTTCCTTGTTATCCGCATCTGCTAAAGCCTTCCTGATTGCTGAACGATGAAGACTCAGCCGTTCCTTCAGCATACGTATCGTCTTGCCAATGTAATATAGGCCACATGGACACCTAATAAAATATATCACATATTTTGAGTCACAGTTCAAAAATTCTTTGATCTTAATCCGATGTCCTTGATGAGGATGTGGAAAAGTTTTTCCCAACACCATGTATTGGCAATTAACACAGCCACGACATTTAAACACACCAATAGGTTTATTTAACCAGGACAGGTTTTTAGCATATTTTGAACTTGGATCCGCACGGACAAGAAGATCTCCCAAGTTACGACCTCTCCGGTAACAAAAACGGGGTGGTTCTTTGAAAAATTGTCCAATATGTTTGTCCTTGGATAAAATATGGGTGTGTTGTAAAATACTCTTTCTAATGAAGCTGGATGCTGTCGTGTATGTGCTTTTGATGTTAAAGCGATTATCGCATGCCTGTTTCTGTTGTGGTATCAATAATGTTGATCTTTGTACGTTTTTTGCTTTTTCTAAAGCTGAGGTCACATCCTTAGTGCTATACCCTCGTGTCAGAAAACAATCTTTCATTTCATCCAATGCTACCTCTAATCTTGCAGGATCACTTGTTATTTTTATGACCCTTAAGAACTGTGAGAAAGGTAAACCTTTTTTCATTGGTGCTGGATGGTGACTGGATGCTAGCAAAAGAGTGTTCTTATCTGTGACTTTTTTATACATCCTTGTCGCCAAATGACCATTGTCCTTGTAGACCACGGTGTCAAGAAAAGAAACCTCTATTGTGCTGAAATTCAATGTGAAGCGTATAGTAGATGGAATACTGTTAAGCATATCGACAAATGCTAATAACTCCAATTCTGATCTTGACCAGAGTAAAAACAGGTCATCAATGTAGCGAAAAAGCCTGATGATGTGTTTACTATATACTTTATTTCCAAAAAAATGCAGTTGTTCATACTGTATGAGTCCATAAATAGATTCGCATATGATGGGGCCATGTTGGACCCCATCGCTGTACCCATGAGTTGCAAATAAAAATTATTTTCGAATTTAAAGTAATTTTTGTGTAAAATTACATCCATGAGTAATAGCAAAAAATCTATTGGAGGTCCAAAAATAGTATCACATTCAAGAAGATGTTCTCTACTCGCGTTAATACCCTCAGTATGATCAATATTAGAATACAAACTAGCAACATCCATGATAGCCAGAATTATCCCTTCTGAGACGTCACTGATAGTACCTAATTGATTTATAAAATCTGTTGTGTCTTTAATGTACGTGCTCATCTTGGCTACCAAAGGTTGCAGAAAAAAATCTACATATTGGGAGAGGGGATGAGTAAGTGACCCCCTTGCCGAAATAATTGGCCTGCCCGGTGGTGATGTGGTAGATTTATGAATCTTAGGTAAGATGTATATGACTGGAATGATGGGATTAGATTGTATAAGACTTTGTTTGGGGTGGGAAGGGAGCGATCCAGTCAGGAACACCTCATGTGAATAAAAAACATAAAAAAACAATAATTGTGCAGTATCTTGATAAAAAGTGGACTAGATGCAAGTCTTGTACATACCTTTTGTACTTAGTGTGAATACAATTCCTATCCTTTCATTGATATAAATCCATTGTTTTTGCAACCTGCACCATTGGGCCGTTCTGTGTTTTCTATTCACATACAGTATACCGCATTGGGATCTGAGTATCTGGGACAGTCTCTTTGCATGAAAACAGAAGGGGGCCAATACTTATCTAAAAGGAACACCAACTACCCATACACCTTCTGGTTGACTCTAACCAAAGCACGATATTTCATTCATTTTTGTAAGTAGGATATCCTTACGAGCCAAGACTTGCATCTAGTCCATTTTTTATCAAGATACTGCACAATTATTGTTTTTTTTATGTTTTTTATTCACATGAGGTGTTCCTGACTGGATCGCTCCCTTCCCACCCCAAACAAAGTCTGTATCTGTGGGAAATCTCAGCACATTTCCTTGGAAAGGTTGAGAAGCATCTTGTTGGGTAACAGTTCATGTTTATTTTTATTTTTATGATTCTCCTTTTTTTTTTTCATATAACACTGTTGATATTTAAGGAGACTGTGGCGCCTATGCAAATCATTTAAGTACATTAGATTGTATAAGAAATTTACTTGTTTCTTCTGAGATCCATCTATTAGTAAGGCCCAGATTAATGATTGTATCAATTTCTTGTTTGTAACAAGCTGTTGGATCCATGGGTAACAATTTGTAGTGTGTGCTAACCCCAAGCTGTTTCTCAATTTCTTGCCTATAAAAAGTGTAGGGCATCACTACCACGCCCCCACCCTTATCCGCTGATCTGATAATAATCTCAGTGTTGGTACTTAGGGATTTAATTGCTGCATGTTCATCCCTGGAAAGATTGGAATAACTTGTTTTATAATTTCTGATTTTATCCCTCGTGTCCAGTTCTACCATATGCATAAAAGTATGTATACTATGATTATGTGACTGTGGATCAAAAGTACTGCGAGGTTTAAATTTACTAACCTGGTCAGTAGAAACAGTATTGGGCATAATGGTTCAAGTTCTATTAAAGAAATCTTTCAATTTCAATTGTCGATTAAGTCAGTATAAATCAATTTCCCAGTCAAACGGATCTTGTTTAAACGTGGGAATGAATGATAGTCCTTTATTAAGAAGACTGAGTTCGGCAGGTTGAAGTGTATATTGGGACATATTAAAAACTACACATCCTAGATCTTTTGTTTGTTTGTGCCCCTGGATGTTGTCTGCCTTAAGGGATACCTTGTGCTTGTGTCCACCCCTCCTTGTTTTTGACCTGAAACGCCTGGTTTGGGAAGTGGAGGGGGTTTTCCTTGTCCTAAAAAAGAGGAAGACCCAACAGCACCCGTATCCTGACTATCGAAAAAATCAGTGTCACTTGTATTACATGTGGCACTAATGGCTGATGTTTTCTTATGTTTAGAAAAAAACTTTCTTTGTTTGCCCTTTGTTTGATTGGGTTCATTAATACCTAACAACCATCTGTATACGCGTCTATCTGTATAATCCGTTTTGACTATTTTTAGTTGTTCTCGCTTATATATAATCAAATTTTCTCGATAAGCATCAATAGTATTTTGGATCTTATCTTGCCAATCAGTTGATGTATCTGCATCTAAAGTATCACCATGTTGTTGCGTGATTGTGTCAATGTTGTTTCTGATTTTGATCAATTCCTTACTTGACTGTTCGATAACTAAGATCATTAGGTCAAAAGAACATTTATTAAGGATGCCAATCCATTTTTTACAAAAAGTGGGATCCCCACGGCCAATTGTTGGTTGATTACTCACTCGGAAGCCTCTAGGGATGAGACCCTCCTTGTGGTAATGTGAAATAGTCACTCCGTGTAAATAAAAGTCAACTTCCTTTTTCTTCAATTTGACCAGATCATTGAACACATCAGAAGGTTTGTCAGGCCCAAAAACAGCTGTAAAATCTAATTTGTGCGATTTCTGTATCGATAAAACTCACAATCTCTGAGATACCTGCGAATATGCCAGTCACATCATCAAAATCCTCCATGAATCACCAGTAAATAACTTCAATAGTCACAAAAAAAATATAGGTATAAGCTCCTGCCCTGGATGTCAGCAGGGTCACGAGATACACAGTGAGGGTGCACTTAGTTCATAAGTAGATACAGCAGGTAATAAAGAACCATAGGCACTCCGTCTGAATAGAAAAATTGGGTGTAAATCCTGTACAAATAAATAGGCAATACGATACCGCACGTGGACGAATATCAGAGGCAGCACTCCAAATGAATATCAAAAATCCTGTATTATTCAACAAAACATCATATCCAACGTTTCGGTCCTCAAACGGGACCTTTGTCAAGGTGATGATTAACAGAGTGAACTAAGAACACATATAAATACCCCCAGAAACCCCAAAAATGACAAATTATAGACAAACGTATGATTGATGTTGATGGTTAGTATAAGTTGCAGTAATGATTTGTGTTATTTCAGTTATTTATTATAAATCTTTTGGTCAGTACACATCATTATATATGTTCACATTTAGTATGTTTTCTCACTTTGATATTGGGTGTTTTAATTTTAAGTGCTGCATATGGTCATCTATTTAGACTCCTATAATGTTATTCATTAATTTGATATAGTTATTTATTTCATTAGTTGGTGTGTCCTGCTTGCTCCTTATAGCTAGAGACCATTGTCATTTCATATATGTAGTCTTTAGATGTGTAGTGTTATTTGACTTGTTCCTTAGACTAGCAGCACTGCTAATTAACCATTTACTGGTGTATGTGCAGCACATGCGTTTTATATATCAGGAAGTAAACAGGAGCTGCAGAGAAGGCTGATACACTGACAGGACACAGGGGTTTAACATTATGGATGTGATTTTTGTTTTAATCAATTTATATGCTGCACCTGTTGTTTTTGGGGTTTCTGGGGGTATTTATATGTGTTCTTAGTTCACTCTGTTAATCATCACCTTGACAAAGGTCCCGTTTGAGGACCGAAACGTTGGATATGATGTTTTGTTGAATAATACAGGATTTTTGATATTCATTTGGAGTGCTGCCTCTGATATTCGTCCACGTGCGGTATCGTATTGCCTATTTATTTGTACAGGATTTGCACCCAATTTTTCTATTCAGACGGAGTGCCTATGGTTCTTTATTACCTGCTATATATATATATATATATATATATTTAAAATGTATATTACATTTCATAACACTCAATTTGAAGTAACCCAATCATTATCTGAGAAACAAATCGATAAGTCTAATTGGAAGAAAAAAAAGATCATTGCAATACACTTAAAGTAACCAAAACAATTTAAATAATCAAAAATTGGCAAACTTTCAAAATATTACATTTTGGAACATAGCATAGGGAATTTAATTAAATTGAAACGTTATATCGTTTCTCAAAGTATACCTTAAATGCCAATATGAATATTTAGCACTCATTTGAAAATTGAAAGATTTTTAATATATATACAGTATAATGTTTTATTGAACATTGAGAGAACTGTAGGGTCAGCAACCTTTCATAATAGTCAGTTATACAATCCTTGTATTTATAATCATGTCACTTTTGCACAAATTACATCTACATTTTATATTGTGAATTAACTCTAGAAGAATATAACATACCCTGGAGGGTTTCCACTGGTAATATATTACACGTGTAAAAGCAGACTGATTGAAGGCAGTATATCAATTTCTCAACAGAAAATATATACATCATTTCTACTTATGTGCTAAAGATTTGTGCTTCTATTTTCTCCCAAGGTTGGCTATGCTTCAACTGAAATGGACCGAATTGCATCAGTTTGTTTTAATTTTCGATAAAGTTTTATATGAAGCTTATCCTATGATTATGTGTAGTTACTCCAGTACTTGGATGTAGAGTACATTCTCCGCACTAATATTTTGACAATAGAACATTGCATATTGTGTGATGGAAACGTTAACTGGGCCCACTGAAGCACATTATCAGTGCGATAAAGTAGTAAGGAATAATGAAGAAAGTCCAGAGCATGTCATATTTCTTCATTACAGGAGAAACGTGTCTGTTTTAGTGAGTACATTTTAGAATATGAAATCTTAAAGTGCTGTCTTCCTCTAAAAGTACATACACAAGCTCAAAACTAAAACCCACTAGATAGTGTATATATATATTTGTGTCATTCGGAGTGCTGCTGGGTTTGTGACCAAAATGTATACAACAAGAGACAAAAAGGCCCCAATGCTACATCCAACATGCCAAATTATTCAGTACATTAATATGTACTTGATCTATATTCTTTTTTCATAAATATGTATAATTTAGTCAAATACTTTGGCCAAAATATTTTAAGCCTACAACCACATTATACTGTCTTAGGCCGCACATATAGTCCCAGCAACGGTGATGCGACGTCGCGTCAAACAAATGTGTTGAACCCGTTGCGTGCGCCTATAGTAGGAGCGACATGACGGAGCGATGGCTTGGTCGCAATCGCTTGAACTCAATGAAAATTGATTTTTCAGCAACTGCAGCATGACGTCAGCGGCCACGTGAGAGGTTCAGTCAATAAGGGCAAACCACTCATGGCCACGTCCCAGCCACGCTCCCCAATCGCCGTCTCTTGTCTCTGTCACTTTAAGCAAAAATCGCTGCTACAAACGCGACGGATGACATCACGTTGTCGCCGTATCAAGGATTATAAGAGCGGCATTATGTATTTCTTCTACTACATAGAGAGACGTGGAAACAAAAATGCTGCAGCCAACAGTATGGTGTGTGTGACATATATGCGGGGCCAAAAGGGTTTAAAAAAATCCTCCCGCTTTGCAGGATAACCGGGCCTTCCAAACTCCTATACTGGCAGGAGGAAGCCAGGGGTCCCGACTGAACTCTGTTTTATTGTTGGTAAGGGACTTAGCCCTTAGAATCACAGATATCCCTTAAATGTCTGATGTTAGTCAGTGCTCCATGCGGAGCTAAGTATGTTTATTTTTCTGTTCTCCTTATATGCCTAACAGAAACAATATTTTATGTTGTTAAAGCTTTAAAAAAATAAAATCCTACATTTGTTTTCCAAAAGCAGTTTCCTGTTTTTACCTCTACACACATCTCCAACAGCCACTCTCAGGAAGAGGGAGGGGGGAGTGCTGGGACAATTGTCTGGGGCCCAGTGGCTGAGGGGGGCCCATCTGACTGAACCCAGAGGTTGGGCCAACCAGAAGTAGGCCCCTTCCTTTGCTGGGAGAAATACAAGAAACAGATGGGCCTTCCCCTCCTCCCAGTTGTCAGGCCACCGGTCACTTCCTCACACTGAACAAGCTGTCAGCATCCCTCCCCCACTCATTCACTTGAGGCCCTTGGTTACATTTGTGTCCTGGATCCCATATTAGCTGGCAGCAGGCCTGATATTCTTTATGAAAGCTGTTCATATATCCCACATTCATTTCAGGCCCAGGAACACCCTGCTTCCCGAGTTACAGGCCCTGTTATGGGTTGCTGGTATCCCCATGTTTAAATGTCCATGTCACGTGACCGGGACATTTAAACGCATAGGAGATACTGCACCCCATACCGGGGCCTGTTACTCAGGAAGCAGGGGGTCCCCGGACCTGAAATTAATGCAGTTTAGCTCCAGAGACCCCCTGCTTCCACACACTAGTATTCAAATTTCAATAAAAACACTATGATCGCCTGTGAGAGCTGTGCAGGGAGAGGCGGCTCTCTGTGCAGCTCAGATTGCGAGATGCTCGCAGGGGGAGAACTTAGAAAAAATCTGAGATACAATCGCTGCTACGCCAACGGGATTGGCATTTTCCTACCTCATGGTTCGAGATGATTTCAGATTTTTTCTGAATACCGTCATTGTAACGGACGTGCTCGCCACAAACCAGGACCGGACTGCAGGGCTGAGGTGGGGATAGAGAAACACCGACCTGAAGCCATGAAGCCGGGTCCGGATTGTGGATTCCGTCATCATGGGTAGCCAGGTCAGGATTGGAAATAGCAGAGTAAACAAAGTCCAGGCTGGGGTCAAGGCAGGCGGCATAGGGGCCATGGTTGTGGGTCACAGGCTGGGATCGGCATCAGGGAAGGCTATAGCATAGGGGCCACAGCCCAACAATGAAGCCTCTGGAAGGAGGAAACTCTAAAGTCAGAACGGCTACTAGAACAGTGGAGCTGTAGCGCAGGAGATTAAGTGCAGGTGCTTCAGTAAAGGGCCGATGGTTGAGGTCACAGACTGGGGACGATACCAGGGAAGGCTGAAGGGAAGGGACTTCGGCCCAGTGAAGCCTCTGGAAGAGAAGACTTCAAAGCAGGAAGGCCACCGGAACAGTGAAGCTGTAGCATAGGAGATCCAGCGCAGGCGCTTCGGCACAGGATGGCTTCCTGAAGCAGGGTAGGTACTGAAGCAATGAAGGCCTCTGGAAGCAGGGAATATTGCAGACAGGCCACTGGAACAGTGAAGCTGTAGTGCAGGGGATCCAGCATAGGAGCTTCAGCACAGGAAGGCCAAGACAGGCCAAGCAGAGATGTTTGTGAAAAGATCATATAGTACAGCAATGTTTAAATAAAGATAATAATGTAAGGCTTACAAATGGCTACTCACATGAAAGCAGCCAAAATGAGCCGTCATCCAACTTATGGGGTGGATGTTCCCTGTGATAGATTCAGCAACTGCCAGCAGACAATCTCCAAGAAAAGAAAAAGACCATATAGTCTAGACTGAAAAAATATATATTACAAGGCAATACTCACGCTCATTTTGGCTGCTTTTATGTGAGTAGCCATTTGTAAGCCTTACATTATTATCTTTATTTAAACATTGCTGTATTATGTGATGTTTTCTATTTACATAGCTGCAAGCTGCGCTCCTCTGGTCCTTTTTGAAAGAATTGAACATACAAGACTTCTGAAATGGTCTCCCACCAAGGGTTGAGTGTGCCTGCTAAGCCTCTTCATTTTTTTAATTATAGATCACTGTAGAATGTCACTTGCACTTTGATATTTATATATTGTCACTTATATTTTGGCACTAATTATTCTTTACGAAATTTCACATATAATTATATGCACTAAGTTTGGGTTTTGTTAGAGCGCTATCGAGCACCCTTTTTGTCTATGTTTGTGAAAAGCACAGATTACAAAAGAAAGTCCCCCAAGAATTCACGAATTATGCTCAGCCCCTTCCTGGTGGATGGGCTGACCCTAAATTGCACGGACAGCCAATAGGGGCAGAGGTGCACATTACGGACCAGGGTGCCTCACGGAATGAACATTGACTGGGATCTCACACATTTTCTGTAGTTGTTTTTCTGTAGTTTCTCAACACACATATGAGTCTGAAGTGCTTATGATCATTCTGGTCAATCTATCTTCAATGTTTGAGGATAAGGATATTTATATTTTCTCTTTCTAATGATTATATATTCACAATACGATGTTTTCTTTATATATGTTTGTGTTTATATTCTCTTTTTCTCATGATTATACATTTATAGTATGATGTCTCCTTTATATATGTTTATGTCAAAGCATAACAATACATCATCAAGGGTCCAATTGTTGTTTTTTTAAACTCTTTGAAAATTATGGAGAATACATTCTCTTTTAACAATACCGGTCATATTTATGCATTAAGCATTAATATTGTAGTATACTATTATTATATGTAGTATACATGAAGTATATTAGATATTTATATATTATTACTATATACCACAGGTATTAATATCTAATATTTTCCCTCTCCCCCACCCTTTTTCTCCTTAATTGTTCTTTTCGATTAGTTTTCACAACATGTTTTTTCTTACAGTTCTTTTCAAAAGTATTTTTTAATTCTTATTATTTTTTCCTTTGTGTTTGATTTTTTAAACCACTCGTGTAACAATTTATTATGAGTATTTTTGTGCACCTTTTATATTGATTGCTGGATTTACTGCAAATATATAATCACGTATTATTATTAATACGCTACATTACAGGTTATATTAAGTTTATCTACACTATCCTCAGTTTATGATTCCAGCTATAACAATATATTGAGATTGGGAATGAGAGTTCCCTGTTCCCTTAGTATCTTCTACACATCTATTCATATACTTTTTATGCTGCCAGGGATTAGGATTGTTAACCTTTACCTTCACTTATTTAGTATTGTATGTATAAATTTAGGTATCTGATTTGGTTATTCCTACCAAGGTTTCCATATTAAGTATTATTTTTAATATTTCTTTCTTTGGTTATTGATTGATTTTGTCTATCTTCTCCCTTTTTTTTCCTTTTCTAAGGGGACAAGCTTAATCGTATATCCATTGGTTTTGTCTATATGAGTTTTCTATGTGTAATATGCATGTTTGACAATTTTTTTGATTAAAGTTTTTGTATTCAATATTGTGGTCTTTGCAGCCAATCACGGCGCTTTATGTATTCTCTCCATTATGGGCGCGAGTAAGGAGTGTACCGCGCGTCATAGTAGCGACGAGATTAACGGTCGCATGGAGATGACGTCATAAATGCCGCGATTTTGGCGCGAAAGTGTATATGGACATAAGGATGCATCTGTGAACTTCTCTTTACACCTTGAGAAAGTCCTTTACGGACGAAACGCGTAACTGCGTTCCTACCATTGTTTGTTTTTTGTACTGACCATTAAATCACTTTTTTAATACTTATCCCTGTTTGGAGTTACCCTCATTTTTTGGCAATCCACTAGCTGGTATGCTGCTGAGAAACGCTGCTGTGCTCCTCTACATCCTTGCTGTTTGTGTTTACCCTGAGAGGACAGCACGCTGGAACGGATCCACTAATCAAGGACACCACCAAGGAAGGTAAAGGGCTTCGGCCCATTATACTATTACCATCCAGTGCTGGACTGACTGAGTTATTTCCCCAGGGTGTAGTACACTACTATTAGGAGACCTATTTTGGGGTACCCGCGTGGGGACCACCAGGCCTCTAGTTTCTCACCCTGGGATGTTATGGATTATACTCTATGTCCTTGAACTTTGATCTATTATGGAATATGGAAATATTATAATAATAATGAGCTACTCATGGTGATGCACCAAAACACTACTTACCTATCTATGAAAGAATTGAACATACAAGACTTCTGAAACGGTCTCCCACCAAGGGTTGAGTGTGCCTGCTAAGCCTCTTCATTTTTTTAATTATAGATCACTGTAGAATGTCACTTGCACTTTGATATTTATATATTGTCACTTATATTTTGGCACTAATTATTCTTTACGAAATTTCACATATAATTATATGCACTAAGTTTGGGTTTTGTTAGAGCGCTATCGAGCACCCTTTTTGTCTATGTTTGTGAAAAGCACAGATTACAAAAGAAAGTCCCCCTAGAATTCACAAATTATGCTCAGCCCCTTCCTGGTGGATGGGCTGACCCTAAATTGCACGGACAGCCAATAGGGGCAGAGGTGCACAGAAGGCAGCAACAAGGAAACTGGAGTGTGAGTTCAGAAACAGCTGATCCTAATTGCTCAGTTCAGGAAGAGATTTGCCTGGAACCTCTATAGCCATGTAAGGGTGAGTTCCAGGACCGGAACCCTTACAGTCATAACACAAAGGGCAAACCGTTCAGTGGAATATGCCACATCATTCCAGATAGCAGCCAAGTCATCAACGCTACTAGAATAGGCTCCTAGAAAAGAATAAGAGGTGAGAAAATGGAGCAAGCGAGATAATACAAGAAATTCAAGGAGTTTAGAGTGAAAAGGCAGGAGGGAAATAGGGCGATACTTACAGGTAGGGTCAAGCTTGCTATTTTTGAGTAATGGTATTACTGTTGTGTGTTTGAAGGAGAAGGAAACGTACCAGAGTAAAGGGAGGATTTGAAAATATGTGCTAGAGTAGGGGCAAGAGATTTGATGAGATGGGAGGGAATGAGGGCAAGTGATAGAGGGAGAAGAGGAGATCAATATGGACACGTTCTCCTCTATGACAGAGAAGGTTGGCGAAGGCAATTGAAGGCGAAGTACTCATTATGGTAGACTGCAATCTGACTGATATTGACTGGAGTCCCTCTGTTGCACTTTCAATAAAATATAGGGATATCCATAATTTTTTTATTAGAGTGTTTATTTTATGAGGAACTGATGCTGGACCTATAAATGGGGAATGCCAGATTTAACTGTGGGAGATCCCAGGTATTAACAAACTGAGTGATATATTATATATATAAACGTTTAAATGTTTGGGAGTAGATTCTAAGGTGATTGAATGGTTTAGAGAGGCTGAGTACATGACTGAATACATGACTGAATACATGTATGTGACAGAGAATTGTAGTCAATGGAGTTCATTGTAATGAGGGAATGCTGACCTGGCAAGTGCCTCCAGGATATGTACTCAGATGGTGCTCTTTAATGTCTTTATCAGTAACTTTAGAGAAGAAAAAATAAAATGAAAAAGAGAAACCGATCCCTTGCAGATTACAGAGAGATCTGCACCTAAGTAAAAAGTGTAATCCCATGCTCTTGGGCCACCAAACCCTTGGGTGAGACACAAGAATTACAGCAATCTACTGTTAACCACCACATAGAAAATATTTGTGTCAAACTGTTCCTACTGGTCACCACAATGTACACATACTGTACAGTATCTTGGATGAATGACAACTTTCATTAATTGAGGACCTTTAACTATTACAGTATGTAAGAGACAAAGGGTTTATAAACAAAATATGAACATTTTTATCAGAAAACATATATTTATTACAGGTAACATATTTATTACAGGTTCTGTTTATATTTACAATTTTGTTTATTACACAGATTCTCTGGCTTGTTTACAGCGTGCAGCTTAAGCCCCACTTATCACTGTAATTAAATGATAGTTATTGCTGCAATAAATAAGTGTTAAACCTTTAATAAATATAGCGGTAAAAATAAAAAAGAATCACAGCACAGCGATATTTATATTGAAGCTTAATAAATCTAAGCTATAGTTTCTGATTTTTAGGGTCTCCGCTGAAGAAACAAAAATTCTGAAGTAATATGTCTCTTTTATGAATGGATTTGTTTAATGAAGTTCCGTTATTTATAAAATATTTAATGTGAGTTAAGTGAGACTTCCATTTTGTAAATATAGTTGGGACATTTCAGAAAACGGCAGCTGTAATCTTTGTTTGAGCACATAGTATAAATTATATCGTCTTGCAGGTTAGTCTTTTTAGGTTTCTTGGATTTGATAGGGTGGCAATTTTCCAAACGCTCTAAAAATAACCAAATGACACTTGAGACTCTAACTCTAAAAAGTAAAACCTGCAAGACTGACATTTCCAAATACATGCTAGAACTCAGATGTACATTAGGAAGATATGTGAGACTTGCAACATTATTTATAAATTAAATATATTGTTATTATTTCTGTGCAAAATATGATGCGTAGCTTCAATAAAAAGTTTAAAAAAATTGGTAGTCACAAAATACAATATAAATGCATTTATATTAGTTTACCTTATATATAAATTGCAATTTCAGTGTAGTATTTAATAGTTTTAACACAAGAGTACCAATGTACAGTAGCAGATGCTATGCTACCGTTTCTGTTATTGCACAATGGGGGGATATACTAGTAGCTTCGATTTGTGTCAATCTGTATCCAAAGAGCCCTTGCTAATTAGATCTGCAATGCGTTGCTATTCTGTAAACTCTTCTTGCATGTTCAAACTGTGCGGTAAAGTCTTTTTTAGAAGGGGTTTAATTCCGGCTTTTGTAATACAGAATACAGATTTTTTGCTAGTTTTAATCCACGTCTGACATGACCATGTCAAACCGTGTAATTTTACAAGTACAAACTCACCGCTACTAGAATATCCCTCAATTTCGTGTTAGCGTGGGCATGATGTACAATGCAAGATTTACTGCAGCTCCAACAATAACTGCCAACAAAAACATTGTGCAATCTTGCAAACAAATCATGCAATGTCATTTGTTACTTTGCGAAAATTGAAGCTGTTTGCTACATGTAAAACTATTTTATACAATGCACAAAAGAATTGGACAAGACAATAATGCCGTCAAGGCATAAATTAAACACTTATTCACTCTTTTGCTTTTGGAAAAGGCTATCTGTTTGCAAACTAACCTGTAAAAAAAATGATTTAGGACATACAAAACACACATTATACCATTTATCATTCTGGGAAAACAATAAAAGCATTGGTATTTAAAGGTAATTTATCATTTTGGGGATCTGGACAAAATGCATTTAGAATGACTTTTTTTTTTAGAAATAGAAGCCAAGATACTTATTTAAACTCAAATTTAACAAGTTGCTCTGTGTCCTGAACTGTTGGTCCCCTTTCTCATGTCGGAACATTGCTGCTACAGTACAGTATGTCCTTCTCAGACTGAACTTAGTAAAATGCCAGTAGTGAAAAAAAAAGTTATGAATAGTGAAATTAAGGTCTGCTGGTTTTACCAGGGTTGAAGTGGAGCAAAATAATTGCACTGGATTAATCAAAGAAAAACATCCCATGGCTTTTTATGGTACAGTATCTCTTTTCTTTGGTGTAGTTTTTTTGTTCCACATACTGTATGCGCTGGTTTGCAACCAGGAGACTTTCGACACACCTTATGAGAGTCTGTGGGCTCACCTGGCTCTAAAACAAGGTAAAAACAAAACAGCACCCAATGAATTTAATAAAATGGAATCCCACTGAAAGTAATCCAATTTTTTCCTTTGATAAATCCGGTGCATTTTTTTGTTGTTGTGTTTTTCTTCCTCATATTCTCATTCTTTGAGGCTATGTACAGTATAAAGAATTATTTTTTAAAAGTACACTACCTAAAAAACAAAACAAATTGTCACCTAAAATTGGCATACAGTATGTTGGCATGTCATTATTCCGCTTCTTACGTTTGGGGCACATTTTCTTATTGTTTGTATGGTGTGCATCATGTTTATATATCTATGAAGGCATTGAGAATTGTGTCTACATTTTACGACAAAAAAAATGTCACAGACAATTTTGATGATGTTGCACCTGAAGAAGGGTGGGCATCGGGGTCGACTGGTAATATTGCGGGGCTCGGTGCAGACATGGTGCGGGGCTTCTAAGGCTTGTTTTATAGTTCTTGCTGCTGCGCGTGTGGGCCCGCACCCGGCTTTGAGCGTGTACATTGCGTTTAGGTGTAGGCTGCAAACAGTGACGTGCACGGTTAGGGGGCGTGACGCTGACGTCACAGCGTTAGGCCGCGCTGTGATTGGTTTGCGGCGTGGCGTCGCGTCAGCACGAAAATACAATTTTATTGTAATTTCCCTGGTTTTTCCGCGCTGCCACGCCACCGCTCATCGCCGTGCGCGCCCGCGTCCCTAGTACAGAAACATCTGGCTAACACAGCCAATTATAATTGACACATGTGCGCACAGTAGCGCACGCACTATATTACAGGCCTCATCTTCTCCTTCGCCATCTCTTCCTGCAGGTTCCCTCATCATGGTGCAGAGACGTCAAATGGTGTTGTGTTGCCATAACAATGGGATGATGCATGACATCGTGACTCCATACTGTGTCACGTTGCTATGGCAATGCAACGCTGGCACAACGTGACCAATGCAATGTGATGCCGCATGGCATCATGACGTCACGTTGTCATGGCAACACGATGCAATTTGACAGCACGGCGCAATGATGAGGAACCCTGCAGGAAGAGAAGGTAAGAGAGTTACAGAGGCACAGCCATCTCCCCTGGCAATCAGTTTAATTGTTGTGGGGAAGAGCGCAGGGCCTTTGTAACCACTGGGCTTGGTAATAATAATAATAATAGCATGTTCTTGTATAGCGCTGCTAGTTGTACGCAGCGCTTTACAGAGACATTTTGCAGGCACAGGTCCCTGCCCCGTGGAGCTTACAATCTATTTGTTGGCACCTGAGGCACAGGGAGATAAAGTGATATGCCCAAGGTCACAAGGAGCCAACACCGTGAATTGAACCAGGTTCTCGTGCTTCAAACTCTCAGTGCCAGTCAGTGTCTTTACTCACTGAGCCACTCCTCTTTTACAGTGTCTTCAAGCCAGGACTCATGAGCGTGTTACCGCCCCCCTCCTCCCCCTGAAATGTTGTTGTGTTTGTCACGGATGAACAAATAAAGTATGGTTCATTCCTCTCTGTGTTAAATATCACTGTATGCAGCCGTTCTTTTCTTCTTTGCTGTAAGCAAGGCAGTTATGTCTACAGAGAATGTCGACACATATATGGTGCACAAAGATAGAGCACACTTAAAGTTTAATATTACATATCATGTTATATATACGTCTGCTACAGACAACAGCCAAACTCTATCTCTTTTTTTTCTCTGGGAAAAAAAATTCACACACATTGCACACAAAATGTGGTTTTATGCATTGGAGCAATGTGGTGCACTAAAATACCCATCTTCTGTGTGGTAATATTTCAACAAAATCACTTATAATGTATCTTTATACATACCCTCTTTGGGCCAGATCCACAAAGCTCCAATAAGTGACTAAACTGTAGAGATGGGGGCCATTTTTGCCAATATTTATATCCACCACCGATTGGTGAGTTCTTTTCTGCCAAGGATCAGTCTCAAAAAGACAGACTTTTAACTCTATTTTTTTGTTTCAAAATTTTTATTGTCTTTTTTTACTAGAGGAGTACATCACAATATCATGGGCATTCTTGGGGAAAAGGTACATATGAGTCTCAGAAAAGGTTTAACAGTAAATCACAAAAATGAATACCTTACGGCCTGTGGAAGCGAATCGTGACTGGCGGTCGCCTGGCGAAACCTCCCATTGGCTTGCCGTCAGGCTAGAGCTTGGCCCCTGCCCCTGGTAGAGGCTGTATTATTGTACTAACATTATGTCGTACTTCTCCGGGAAGAAACAAAGGATAGAGAGAGATAGAATTAAAGAGAGAAAGAAGGGGGGAAAGGAGAGGGACGGGGGGGTGGTTGGGGGGGCTGGGGTAGGACAAAGGGATGGGGAAAAGGAGAGAGGGTGACCCCCTCCCACCCTGTCGGAGACCCCACGAGGCTGGGACAAGGCGGCACACGACCCGGGAGCAAGACCTAAAGGATCTCCCCCCGGTCATCCGCGAGCAGCTCAGCCATATGGCCAGAGGTCCCAGACCCTGTTAAACTGTTCGGTCTTTTGATTTAAGAGAGCCGTTAAGTACTCCATGAGTTTCTCCTCATTCACTCGTCTAAGAACCATTTGTTTTGTCGGGGGGTTAATTTTCTTCCAGCAAGCTGTAAGCGCGCAGCGCGCTGCTGTGAGTACGTGTGCAATCAGTTTTTTTATGAGGGGCAGAGGCTACCTCCGCAGGTTTTGCCCGGAGGAACATCAGTGGATCCAGGTGGATCTCCTTCTCGGAAATCTCCTCTATCAGGCCTTCTAGGAAGGGTCCCCTGAAGCCTAATTTAATCATCGTTTGGTCTAAAAAATCCCACCTGATCCTATCAAAAGCTTTTTCGGCGTCCAGGCTCAGCAAGAATGCCTTAGCCCCCACCAGGTGCACGTGGTCGAAGCTTGTCTGCCTGAAATAAATCCTACCTGGTCTTTGTGGATCAAGCTCGGCAAGATCGGGTTAAATCTGTTTGCTAGAATTTTGCTGTATATTTTTAAGTCCAAATTGAGGAGGGATATTGGTCTATAGCTGCCGCAGTGTAGCGGGTCCATACCTTCTTTGTGAATAATTGCCAGGTTAGCTGTAGACATTGACTGAGGGACATCCTCCCCCTCCATGAAGGCGTTGAAAAACTCTAATAGATGTGGAGCTAGCACAGCCTTGAATTTTTTATAGTATTGGTTGGGAAACCATCTGGCCCTGGAGTTTTGTTTGTTTTGAGCTGCTTTATTACCTTGAATAGTTCTTCGGGCGATATTTTCTCAGTTAACTTGAGAACAGTTTCTTCAGGAAGCGCAGGTAAGCTGTATTCTTCCAGATACTTAGAGATAGCCGCCAACCCGGACTGAGCATTTGGGGGGGGGGGGGATTCAGGTTATATAATTTGTTGTAGTACTCTGAGAATTCCTGGGCAATTTCTTTGTCTTTGAAGGTTTTTAGACCAGATCTTGTCTGAATTGCAGTAATTTGGGATTTCACCCGTAAACCTCTTAACTTATCTGCCAACAGCCGGTCCGACTTGTTTCCTTTATCATAAAAACGCTGATTAGTCCATCTTAGTGCCCTCTCCACCTCCTCTAGTTGGACTCTCTTAAAGTCAGTCCTCGCTTTATCCAATATTTTGTACAATTTTTTGGAGGGATTACTTTTGTGTTCGGTCTCCAGAGACTGTAGCCTGTCCGCTAGTTCCTTATATTCTTTTTGTCTCTTTTTCTTTTGGTATGACGCTATAGAAATCAGGTAACCTCGGATTGCTGCCATAGCGTTGTTGCAGAACCGACCGACCCCTTGTATATATCAAAATATTCTGTCAGTTTTTGGGAAACTGTACTCACTATTTCAGGCGAATTTAATAGGGAGTCATTTAGCATCCAGCTGTAGCTGGTGTTTTTAGTAAATGTAGAGAGAGCACCATTTCGATGGGGTTATGGTCAGCCCAGGATATTGAGCCAATATTTGACTGGGACGGCGCCTGGAGGACATCCCTTGTACCCAGAAAAAGATCAATCCTCGAGTACGTCTGATGGGGAGGAGAAAAGTAAGTATAATCTCGCTGACCCTGATGTTGGATTCTCCAGGTGTCAAATAGCGGGAAGTCATCAAGCAAGCTTCTGAATTTCTTAGCATTCAGAGCGAATGTTCGTGACGACCCTGAACTCTGGTAGCTGGACCTGTCCTGATCTGGGGCATAAGTCATGTTAAAATCTTCTGCCATGATTATTGAGGAAGGGTTAAGTGTACTTACAGTTTCCAATATTGTCTCCAGAAAGGGAAGCTGGCCTTAATTCGGAGAATAGATGTTGACCAAAGCTAGCGGCACTCCCGATAGAGAGCCTAGGAATATCAAGAATCTGCCTTCAGGATCTACAACACTTTTTTCTAGGGCAAAAGGAATATTAGTACGAAATAGGATTGCAACTCCTCTTTTCTTCATGCGGAAAGAGGCGTAGTATGCCTGGGGGTATGTCCTACTAAAGGTATTTGGGGGGGGGGGGGGTTCGTATTAAAGTGGGTCTCTTGTAGGAACAGGATATCCCCTTTTAGCTTATTTATCTCCTGTAGGGCTAGCCTTCGTTTGCCCACAGAGTTTAGCCCCTTTACATTTATGGAAATGATTCTTATGTTTGTTCTATGAGAAACCTTGCTTTGGCTGGGTTCGGGCCCACTGTTTTGACCACTTTCCCAAGGCGGTCCGGACCCTGTCGACTAAGTCTGTTGACCCCTCGGGCCATGCCTGCGCCATCCCCCAGCCACCGGGGAGCCCCCAAGGAGGAGGGGAAGGAAACACTCGGGGGACAAGGGCGAGGAAGGGAGAGGGGAGGGAAGGAAACGGAGACAGAAAGAAAAAGATGGGCTATAAGATAGCCCAAGCATGTTCAACCTTCTTTGCCCTAACGGCAAAGGGGAAGGGCTTACTGCCCCTTGGAGAGCTTCCTGCGTGCTCCCAGGACGGCGCTCAGAGAGGGGAGTCTGAGTTCCCCCGTGGTCCTCTTTGTGAACTACTCTTTATTTTACATTTTTGGAACCATATAGGTGACATCTTAGCATGGTGCTCTAAATGCACCCCCAACCTTCGTGAAAACCTACACTTAACTTTTCCCCTTGCGGTGGGGGGCAGGGAGGGTGAGGAGGGGGGAAGGGGAGCAAGGAAAAAAGGGGGGTGGGTCACTGGGCATTGTATCCCATTTGTTAGCTATTCTTGCCTATACCAGCTATTTGTCTAAGGCAGAACATACTAGCTTTGCAGTTTATGGGACCGTTCGAGAGATATCTAGATCTGGTGCTCGAAAGGTGCCCACCACCTATGTACAAATTTGAGCAAACATTTTCCTCTTTTCGCCGGAGGGAGCGGGGAGGGGGGGAGCAAAGAGAAAGATCACCAGGTCAATGTATCATATTTGATAGGTACCTTTGCTGGTACCCTCTATTTCAATAGAGATAAACATAGAAACTTTCGTAGCTTTGTGGCCTTGGCAGGAACCTCCTCACATGGATCTCGGAGGGCATCCACCCCTTTTGGGAGCGGGAAGAGGGGGGAGGGTTGGGGGGAGGGGGTGGGAAGGGAACATGGGAGCTGGGAGCAGGAAGGGGGGCCATGGAGGGGGGGGGAGTTTGGAAGGGGGTTCGCATAGCTGACTATCCGGTTTGTTACTTCCTTATAAAGACAAACAATCATGTTCAACTACCGACTCGGTACTTGACTCTAACATGGGGTCTTGTCCTTGGTTCTCGTAGAGGACCTCTCGATGGGGCACACGGATGCGTACCGCTTGAGGCAGCCCAGAGAAACAGTGGGGCTCACGTCCAGAGATCCACGCAGGTAGACAAGGTGCCCAAGACCGGCTCGCCTGGGGGACCGCTCCCACACCCGGAACCAGGTGCTCCAGAGAGGGCGGGGGAAAAGAGAGGGCAGGGGGGGAAGGAGAGGGTGGGGGGGGAAGGATAGAGGGTGGTGGGGGGAGAGAGGGCGGGGGGGAGAAAGGGAGGGGGTAGGAGAGAGGGTGAGGGGGGAGAGAGGGCAGGTGGAGAGGGCGGGGGGAGAGAGGGCGGGGGGAGAGGGCGGAGGGAGGGCAGGGGGGGAGAGGGCAGGGGGAGGCCCACACGTGGAGTAGGCCCACACGTGGAATAGGCCCGTGGCACCGTCGCCAATCATGTATCTAATGGATCAGATAGGGTTTCTGTTCTCCTATTCGGCTAATCCTCCCCTCTAGGATTCCTCAGCGACGCGATTTGTTCTGAGGCCCTCGGGTATCTTCGCGGGGAAGATGATCCACGGGGGTCCTCCTCCGCGACCGCCTCCTCCATGGGGGAGAGGCCCAGCTCCTTCCGAAATCGAGGGATGTCCTCTGCGTAGGAAATTGTGTGGAGTCTGCCCTCCGCCAGCACTATCAGCTTAAAAGGGAAGCCCCAACGGTATTTAATTTTCTTGTCTCTCAGCTCGTTTGTAAGGGGTCTCAGCTCTCTCCTCCTTCCGATGGTATCTCTTGATAGGTCTGAGCATATGTGTGTTTCTGAAGGAGATTGTTCCCTTGTTTCTACTTGCCGCGAGTATTTGTTCTTTCTGGGAGTATGAGTGGAACCTGACAAATACATCCCTAGTTTTTTTGGGATCAGG
Source organism: Ascaphus truei (assembly GCF_040206685.1). Taxonomy (NCBI): domain Eukaryota; kingdom Metazoa; phylum Chordata; class Amphibia; order Anura; family Ascaphidae; genus Ascaphus; species Ascaphus truei. The sequence continues at coordinate 57,852,211 of NC_134484.1, read as the reverse complement.
AAATTTGGGACCCAGAGCCCTATGTGCTCTGTCCAGTTCTATGGTTTCCTGGGACAATTCGGGGTCTAGATCCAGGAATAGATCCTTCAGGTATGATCGTAAGGACTCTGCCAGAATTGATTCCGGTATGTTGCGCACCCTGAGATTCTGCCTCCTGTCTCTATTCTCTTGATCCTCTATGTTTTCTTTCAGGGATTTTAGCTCGTTCCCCATTTTACTTAGATCGTCCTCCGTGTTAGATTGGGCGACTGCTATGACCTCCACCCTTTGCTCCATGGCCTCCGTTCTCCTTGTTAGGGCCTCCATATCTCCCTGTAATTTATCAATAGCTGTGCTGAGGTCCTCCTGAAATCCTTTTCGCATTCTGAAAAAAAGATGTTCCATAAAGGCCCTATTGAGGTCCCCCGCAGGGCTCGCACTCACCGCCGCCATCTCACCCTCGACCCCCACCGGCGCACATGCCGCGACGCCTTCTTGGAAAGTCTCGTTAGTTGGGGCCGGGCGCTGACTCGGTGAGAAGTATGCTGAAACACTATGGCTAGGCAGTTTTTATACTTACCTGCAATCTCCCCCGTCTACTTTGAGTTTTGGCCGATATGTAGGCTTATCAGTGCAGTTGTACTTTTCAGTCCCATCTGCTCACACAGGATGGCTGATCCCTCGCTCAGTGATCCGTCAAGATGGCAACTCCCGCCTCCACAGCCCCGCAACAAGGGCAGGTGACGGTGTCCCAGGACAAAATCCGATATTTATTTATTTGTTTGGGGGGGGGGTTTGAGAGCCGGGAGCGGAAGGGAAGGAGCGGGGCTTGCAGCGGAGCACGCCGCCTCCTTCTTACCCCCCGGCAGCGGGAGTCTATAGCAGGCGAACCTTTTAGACCGCCGGGGGCTTATCAGGGCAGCTGTTCTTTTTTTTTTCCTTTTCTTTCCCCTCCCTCTCCTGTGAACACACCAGCGGGCTGATCCTTCGTGGAGTTCCCCGTCATGATGGCGGCTCCTGCCTCCGCAGCCCCGCTACCAGGGCAGGAGAATCCCTCAGCCAGGGGATTCCCTCAATCGTTCCCCCCCTCTGACGGTGCTCCGGGTCAGTTAATTATTTATTTGTTGGTGGGGTGTGAGTCTGGAGCGGGGGGGAAGGAGTGGGGCCCGCAGCGGAGCACGCCATCTCCGCCTTACCTCGCGACAGCAGGAAGCTACTGCAGTCAAGCCCTTGACACCACCGGGGGGTCCGCCTCCGCTCCCCGATGTCCCTGCGCCTGATTCCGACTCCGCAGAGCTCCTGAATCCTCGCCGACCTTCTCGCCTCACGGGCTTGCTTTAGAGGCGCTGGATCTGTGGGGTAGAAGGAAGTCTCACACCGGGGCCAGGGGTTATCCGGGGGCCCGTCAGTGCGTCAAAACTTACTTTAAGGGAACCTGGAGAGGTTGCTCTCCTGCTCCCGAGGACTCTAGGATGTCAACCTGGGTATTTAATTTGGGCTGGCTCCAGTTTTTGTTGCTATTTTGGTTCTTTTTATGCTCAGTCTTATCAATTTCTTCTGAGGGGGCTCTGGAGCAGCTCTCTCAGGCAGCCATACTCGTCGACGTCACCGGATGTCTCTTAACTCTATTTTTATTGAAAGCATTTAGAGGCAAAAGGTTTAGGAACAGAAAGTAAAAAGGGGGAGGAAATCAAAAAGTCCCATCAACCACATACATCTCAGCAAGTTAAAGTGTGTACATTGTCGAATCACATTTTGAACAAGAAATTAATACAGTACATTATACCCAATGATAATAGGATAATAAAGATGTAGTTGGGTAAATTAAAACTTAAGGGTATGAAGTATCTGCACTCGGCAAGGCTGCAGACAGATTACCCGGGGCCCAGGACTAGAATTACATCCGGCCCCCCCCCCCCCTCCGTCCCAGCGGTATTGAGAGCCCCCCATTTCACGCCTCACAAGTCCCCTCTATTTCCCACCTTCTTCCCATGTATTTCTCTCGACAGGAGGAAGGAGAAAAACGGAGCACTACATCCAGTGCTGGTAAGTCAAAAACAACAAGAGTGCGTTCCCACGATAAAAAATAAAGCTATTTTAATGGATCATAGTAGCAAACAATACACCAATGCGTTTCGGACTATACAGCCCTTTATTAAGGTGAATCATTTATTTTTCTCCCCTGCGTCTCACTCCTCTTCCTCGTTCACCCCCCCCTCCCGCCTCGCATGTATCGCTCCCCTGCGTCTCACTTACTCCCTCTTTTTCTCACTCACTCCCTCCCCCCTTTCCTCTCGTCTCACTCAATCCCCCCCCAAATACCTATAACCCCACTCCCCCAATACATAGTAAAAAGCCCCCACTCCCCCAATACATATTAAAAAGCCCTGCACTCCCCCAATACATTTTTAAAAGCCCCCCACTCTCTCAATACATTTTTAAAAGCCCCCAAAACATTTTAAAAAGCCCCCCATTCCCCCAATACATATTAAAAAGCAATCCGCTCCCCCAATACATTTTAAAATACCCCCACTCCCCCAATACATTTTAAAAAGATCCCCGCCCCCCAATACATATAAAAAAGACCGCCACCCCCCAATACATATAAAAAAGACCCCCATACCCCCCAATACATATTAAAAAGACCCCCACCCCAATACATATAAACAAGACCCCCCTCCCCCAATACATATTTTTAAGAAACATACTTACCCTATGGATGGTCTGTGGGGGGCCCGTCCGGCCGGCACTGCAAGTTGGGCCCAACCTCTGGCCAGGCCCAGCTGCCAGTCCTCTCGTGACCAGGCCCCAGCTCTCACTCACTGCAGGCCTCTATCCCTCTGTCCTACGCAGAGCTTGCATGCACTGGGCCTCCTTCCATGCCATTGCGCGCCGGATGCTGAGCCAAGCCTACTTCCAGCGCGCTGACATCACAGAGGCCCGTCGAAGTGGGACAGTGATAGAGGCCTGCATCTGACAGAGCCGGGGCCCAGCCGGGAGAGGACTGGCAGACACGCCTGGCCAGAGGTCGGGCTCAAGTTGCGTCACCATGCCCCATGCCGCCACCGGGACCGGGGCACCTGTGCCTTCTGCCCCTCCCTGTTGGCGGCACTGGCACTCGGGGTCAGGGGGAACATTTTGGCAGAATTCGCATGATTATATTTACAGTGTTACCAAATATAGGGCTGGATACATCAAGCTTTGGTAAAACTGCGTTATTAGCACTATTCGTTAAAAAAAATTGGGCACTTTAATACCGCAAAAATAAGTAGGGATACATCAATAGTTCCACCATCATTAGAAACGTGCAATGTGGCATGAAAAAGTTGGGGACTGGTCCTAAAATGGTGGAAAATGATCGCAAGACTATCCTATATAGCAGACTATATAAACCCCTGATTTATTGACACATGTTACCAGTGCTGTTAGGAGGTAGAGTGAACAAATTGGCTGCAGGGAGTTGTTTTTTTTTTGTGGATTTAGAAGATATTGATATCTGCTTGAGTTGTCCTGAACTTTTTGTTGTCTGTCTGTGTGGGTGCTTATGTGATTGTCTAATTTATGCTGTAGTGTACTTTGAAATTAGTTTGTCTTTTGTCTGTCTCTTCATATTTGTTGTGTGATTGTATGAAGTAGTGTTTAGTGTGAGTCTGAAAGATGGAGGAGACTAGAGTGACTGCAGTTAGTAGAGTGACAGCTGCAAGTATGAGGAGCAGAAGAGTGCGAGGAGCGGGGGGAGTGGATGTAATGCGAGGAGGAAGTGTGTGGAGGAGTAGAAGAGGGAAAGGCGTGGTAGAGTGTGTGGGAGGAGTTGCGGTTAGGAGCGGAGCAGTGGTGGCGAGGATAGTAGACGGGTGAGTGCAGTAGGAGACCAGGGTAGGAGGATGGGGGGGAGGAAAGAGAGGGACAGGTCATAAGGGCGTGGGAGGAGCAGCGATGGAGATAGGGCACAGCAGCAAGGCCCTGGGGAGGCAATAGTACAGCCTCTTCATCTTGCACATGGCAGTAATGCAGCTTAGAGGCAGTGGCTGAGTAATTTACAATTTTCAGATGATGAAAATGTGGTCTTAAGTGAAAAAATTGTCCAGTGCTATGACGTCATTCTCGGGAAGGTGGCCTCAAAGACATCCATGGCAATTAAAAATGCTAAATGGAAACACATCACTCCAGCAGTTAACAGTGCTGTGTCATACAGAACTGCAAGAAAAGATATGCAGATATAAAAAGAAAATGAAAAGAGAAAATTGCACTAGAAAGCAAACATGCCAGAACAACCGGTGGAGGACCTGGACTCGACACCCCGTACATGGTGTATGAAAATGCCCTCTAGGCAATCCTTCACCCGGAAATAATTGTCAGAATACCTGATCTACGAGATACTGGGCAACCAATACCTCATCAATAAACAGGTAATTACATGTTCATGACATAGCCAAATGTATGTACACTATTGTTCAATATTGTCAATTTGTTTACATTACATACATGTGTAATAGTGTTTCCCCCACCCGGTGGGAGATTTGGCCATTATCTTGTGTGTGGTGCATGCTACCTGTTGGTAAGCAGGAGGGCTGAGTCGTCTGCCGATGGTTGTAGGGACACGGGATCAGGTTTCTGGGGTACATACCCAATGTGGTTCTCTAGCAGTGCAGCACCTCCATCTGCCGCAGGCTCCAGATGAATGAAGGCGATCTCCTACAGAAGAAATACTCCCTCTCCTCCCAGTAAGATCACACACCAGGCAGGAGGTATGTAAACAGGAACGGTTTTATTTGGATCAGCACTCACAGCACGGCAGTGGTCTGCCCAAACACAGTCTCTGAGTTGGCTACCCAGCTCTAGGATGGTCCCTGGACAACCACTACGGGTCTGTAAGGAAGCAGGGCTTTCACAACCCCTCCTTACCTGCTCCGGAGGCCGTCACATCCACTCCATCTCCTTCGCGGCGGTATTCCCGCCGCAGGCGGGCTCCGTTCCAGCCGATGCTGATACACACGGCTGCTATATTTGCCGTGACGCGCGCGGGACGAGTTTACACTGCGCGCTTCCCCGGCTATAATTTATTCACTGCACTGGCTGCCTGGCCACGCCCCCGGCACTTGCTCCAGCCGTACTCACGCCCCCCCCCCCGCTTCACAGCTGATGCCTGGCTGTGATTACAGCACGCACCTATCAACATGCGCTCCACAGCACACCTCTGCTCCACCTACCTCTGTGATTGGCTCTCCCACCTTTATTACCCCAGTTCTTCCCTGGAATCATTGCTCTGCATAGCCTTTGCTAACCTTGTGTGGATCTCCTCTTGCTTGCTTTGTGTTTCTCAGGTTTTGACCCAGCTTGGCTTACATCTCCTTCTCTGGCTCTCGACCTCGGCTTGCTCCTCACTACATTGCCTCTCTTGTCCTTCGATCTCGGCTTGTACCTCGACCTCCCGGACCTCTCTAACCCTCGACCCTCAGCTATGGCATCTACTACGGTTCTTCCATTCCGGATCCGGCAAGTATCTATTACCACAGTTATAACCTCCTGGCCTGACTTCGCCTATACCACACTCCGGACACGCTCCCTCTGCTGCTAGCATAGGTGTTAAACCTTTTGTTAGCAAGGAAGAGAATCTCAAAGCCACCCTGGCAAATGGCTGCTCTGGCCAGACTGAGCAGTGTCAGGTAGAGGGGATGGGCCTCATATGCTAAGCGGGCAAGGTGCAAAGTTGGCACATGCCCAGAGCAGACTGAGAAGCCCCTCTGCCAGGTTTTGTAAAGTATGGGCAACTCCGTGATAGGTGGTGGAAATATTCCCACAGAGAAGATAAGCTGCACTGGTTAAGCATAGGAATGTTAACCCTATAAGAACCTGTGCAGCCCATCAGGAAGGAGATTCACTTAAGATTTATCATGCAGTGAAAGATCCATCCAGTAACAAGACTTAACATCGTAACAAATAAGTGTATTTTTCGTTGTAATTGTAAATCAAGCTGTGTATGTTCATTCTGTAAATAAATTTAATTTATTTTATCTCTTGCTTTGCTCAATCAAAGGATCCGGGTATTTTGGTGTTAAAAGCATTGGTCTCCCGTGACAGGCTTTTTTCTGGTTGCAACGGCAGGATCTGATTTAGCCTATTGTATAGCATCCTGTGGGATCCTATAGCATAGAGGGAGACTCGAAAGTTGCGAGCTCCCAAAGCAAGACACACGGTTTGCAAGAGCACGAAAAAATACAGTCACCCTTTGTCCCATAACTTTTTGCCTGCGGGTGAAACATGGACAAGCGAGCAGGACAATTCAGGACTTGGGATCATGCCCAGATCATTGCCCGGTGGGATGGTTATGGCTTACCAACGGCTGGGCAGTCAAAGGTGAAACTGGGGGAGGATTTGGAATGACATGAAGCAGGCATTGCTTATCCTGTAGTCATGCAGCCCGTAACTGCAGCCGCAGATATTACACTTCAGCCTGGGGTGCAGGAGGTTAATCCAGCCCCGGAAGGAGATAGACATGGGGAGGGAGAGGGTGCTCACCTGTTTAATGGTGAAGGACTGGGTCTGGGAGATGCGGGAGGAATTGTCCCTATAGTTCTAGTAGTCCCCGTGGCTACCCCTGGACTCACAGCATTTCTTGCCTCATGGGGGGAAAGAGCTACAGCAGATGAGAGAATTCAGATGCTGGCAGCTGTACACGGACACATGTCCTCTCACTCTCACCTGGTCAATCGAGAGCAAGCTGTCCCCCAAGTGGATCATCACAGTTTTAACAAGTTTGTCGGTGTCACAGATAAAATCGATGGTTTTCTCACGGACTTTGAATCACAGTGTCTGAGATACCGGTGCCAGAATGGGGCTGGGTGCTAAGAATGCACCCCATGTTGTCTGGGATAGTTAAAGAGACCCTGCAGTCTACTTTATCTCACAAGAAGATCAGGGTGATTACCAACATGTAAAAGCTTTGCTGCTGTTGCAGTATGCCCTCACCCCAGAAGCATACCAGGGCAAGTTCAGGACAGGGGAATGCCATCCTATGTCAACTATGGTGCCCACATGGCAAGGCAGGGCACTCAGTGTGTGGAGAGTTGTGATGCTACAAAATACCACACTTTGCTGGACTTGATTTTCCAGGAACCGTTACTGCAACAGTGTCCCACAGACGCGAGGGCATGGGTCTTTGACCATAAACCTAAGACCCATGTGGAAGCTGCCTGGATGGCTGATGAGTATGTATGCAGTCGCTCCCTGATGGACGAGAAAGGAGCTCCCAAGAAACCGGCTGTGCCAGCCAAGGGAGCCAAGCAAGCTCCTCAGTGGGTACACAAGCCTGCAGCAGAGAAGAGTGTTTCAAAAGCTTCAGAGTTTAAGCACTAGAGGAGATGCTATCTCTGCAATAAAGTGGGTCACATCAGACCTGACTGTCCGGACCATGCCAAGTCCAGTGGACCCCATCAGGGGCAACGCTTTTCAGCTGTGAGGCCGGTCACCCGTGTGCGATTGGCACACACAGAGGAGTCAAGTCCAGCCGCGGAATCAACCCACAGAGGGACCTCCATGAAGAGATCTGCACTTGACCCCCAGGAACCAGCAGTGGAGACAGAGGGACATCAGGTTGCGCTTGTCGGGTTGCAATCTAATGATGTCTGGCAGAAACATCTGCGGAGGGTGACCATTGGGGATCGGCAAGCGGACGGCTTGCTGGAATCCAGTGCCACCGTTACCCTGGTCCGACCTGATATGGTCCGACCAGAGGATTTTCTCCCAGGCACCGGGATGCAAGTGACCATGCCAGATGAGGACTGCAGTCCCTCCAGGTTGCCCGGGTCTTTTTGGATTGGGGTGCCGGATGTGGCATGAGGGAGGTGGGGATTGCAGCGATTACTAGGAGCCAGTCAGCAAAGATCGCAGCAGATTCATCCCCTGTCCCCCTGCATTTGGGACCAACGGTTCCAGAGGTCTCTGCGGAGACCAGACAGGTAAGCTAGACTTAGTCACGACCAGAGACTGACTTACTGTTCCCTTTACCTGTTCTTGTTCCCCCTGATTAAGGGTTGGTGGTTAGTGTTAGGAACAGGGTTTAGGGATGCGGTGAAATCTGACCCCAGCTTGGAAGGTATGAGACTTCGGGTGTCTGAGTCTAGGGCAAGTGAAGGGTCAGACCACTGTCTGTGGCACTGCAGGCTTCTGTATAGGGAGCAAGGTTCTACAGGTTAGATAGGGTCTGGACAGGTAGAAGACGGCTAGTGGTACCCAGGGTGTATAGGCAGCAGGTATTGCAGGTAGCCCACTCCATTGCACTAGTGGGGCATCAGAGGGTCCCTCAGACGAGAGCCCGGCTGTTGCCGCCTTACTCCTAGCCGGAGGCATCAGGGGCAGTGGCAGATTTCTGCTGCCCAGTGATGCCTGCCAAAAGTGGGTAAGGCGGGTGATTGTGTGTAGATACTCCTGAACTCGTTACCGGTAATGGGGATACTATTTCAGAGAGTAGCTAAGGCAGTGTTAGGTATCTTTGCTAAGATAGGTTTTCCTAGAGGGGTGCTAGCTGAGTTAGGGTGCCAGGTAAGTAGGCAGCAAGGAGCAGTAGCCAGGGCTAGGTTAGAACAGCATTGGGTTCTGTTCTCGGACCAGCCGGACAAGACACATAGTACAGATCATCCTGTGCTCACAGGTGATCTGCGTCCTCTGCATAAGTATGCCTACCAGGTATCTGCAGAGGTGAAGGGCAGTATATAGAAGGAGGTAGGAGAGATGCTGGCCCTAGGGGTAAGTGAACCATCTCAGAGCCATTTGGCTTGTCCGGTAGTCCCCGTACCTAAGAAGGATGGGACCACCCACTTCTGTGTGGCAGCTCAATGCAGGGACGATATCATATGCTTATCCCATGCCCTGCATAGATGAGCTCGCGGGGGCAAAGCATCTGACAACCAGGGATCTAAGTAATGGTTCCTGGCAGATCCCCCTGACCCAGGAGGCTAGGGAGAAGTCAGCCCTCATCACTCCGAGTGGCCTCTATGAGTTGTTAGTGATGCCATTCAGGGTGAAGAATGCCCCAGCTACCTTCCACAGCCTGGTCAATCGGTTGGTAGAAGGGATGCAAAGTTATGCAAGGGCATACCTGGAGGAGATAGCTGTATTTAGTCATTCATGGGATGCACATCTGGGGCACGTAGCCAGAATTAGGGAAGCAGGGCTTACCTTGAAACCCACTAAGTGTTTGGTAGGAATGGTTGAGGTGTTGTACCTAGGGCACAGTGTGGGTGGTGGGCATCCGAAGCCTGAACCAGCTAAGGTTGAGGCAGTAGTGCTGTGGTCCTCACAGTCTCCAGCCAGCAGCAGACGTGCAGAGGGAGTGAGACTTCACACTGTCTTCAGGCAATTATTCATTCTTTCAATATCTATTATTTATTCATTACTTTACTTACCTTCTTTTTATTTAGATATTTGTCTGAGTGCATAATATTGTATTTTTATTGGTTTTGGTCACCTAAGTTGATACATAAAGTTTACAAACAATCCATTGCGCCCTTTACATTTCTTTTTTCTCTCTATTTGAGGTCACATCTAACCCAGAGGAGTGGTATCCTCTCATTGTGGGGCAGCAACATTCCATATACTGTATAAGAAGAATAACTTACACTACAAGAGGACTTACACCAATATTCCACTCCCACCTGTCAGAGTGCATTTTGTATGTAACTGTATACTCAAAGGACTGACAGGGGGGGGGTATTTATCTGTGCTTAACCCCTGGTCTGCAGCTCTTAATGATAAGGGCTATGAGTTGTCACCATTTTATACCTTTTATTATGTATACATTTCTATACTTTTTGTCACTTTGTGGGTTATGCATAATTAGCTTCCACCACTTTATTCCACCACTTTATTCCATATTATAAATTTCTGTTTATGTTGATTTAGTCTGTGACCCCCTAATACAAAGGTCACAACTGGGCTACCATCCCCACCTCTCAGGCACATCATTTTAACTACATATACATTATTGGAACCGTTTGTGGTTAAACCTAGTGCACCCCAATTGTACATAGGTGCGTGTACAATTGTACACACTTTTTTCCAGTGCAGTGGTCCATCCCCAAGACTAAGAAGCAGGTTATGACTTTCCTAGGCACCGCTGGCTATTACAAAAATGTTGTCCCTCAGTACAGTGCCATGGCTAAACCCCTGACTGACTTGACACAGAAGTGACTCTCAGTTCTGGTTGTCTGGTTTCCAGCCTGTGAAATTGCATTACTGGCTTTAAAGACCGCATTGGCCAGTTCCCCCTATTTTAGCTGCACCACACTACTCTAAAAAGTTTTTGGTGCAGACCGATGCTTCTGACCCACCAAATATTTTCACACCTCTGGACATCTTCTCCCTTTTGAACTATGGACTCTATGCAGACTTGCTGGCACCTTAACTGGATGGCCGGGCAGACTGCATAAAGCCTTATAATAAATGTATTAAACATTGTAAAACATATTTTAATACATGGGGACCTTGGGGAGACTCAGGACTCTACTGGATATAGGACTGAGATATTGGGGCTGGAAAACTAGGATACTGGACAGCCCCGGTGTAATTCTTGCGTACTGGCAAATCGGGGTAGAATTAAGGTACTACCGCTAGCTCTGGGCCCTGAACTCCTGCAAACAAAATAATTGAAATGTTACCCAAATATCCCACCTAAAACGTACACACAGCAAGTTTCATGAGTCTGCGGCAAAGGGAACATGGAAGGTGGAAAAGCAGGGGTCACTTTAACTTTGCATGTAAATATACCTGGCCCCTGGCTTATAGTGCTAGATAGCTGCCAGGGACCCAAGGACAACCAGAGGGCTTAACCTATATTATTAAGCCTGGTTACCCTTACCCATCACACCTCCTCCCTAAGATGAAGGCTCTGGGGTGGCCACCTCATCCAGTTGTTCCACAAGCCTGGAAGCTCTGGTGGTACGTTGGTCACTGGGGATGTCCTGTCGGGAGAGTCGATCTGCATTGCCATGATTACTGCCCTTCTTGTGCTGGATGGTGAAGTCAAATTCTTGCAAAGCAAGACTCCAGCTAAGCAATTTGCCGCTCTCCACCGACACCCTCTGTAGCCAACTCAGGGGATTGTGATCGGTGATAACTGTAAAAGCTCTACCATACAGGTAGGGCTGGAGCTTCTTGAGTGCCCACACAATTGCGAGCTGCCAGGGATGAACTCTCTGCTATGGGCATTTTTGTCATACCAACGCTTCTGCTTGGTCCGAGCATCCTTCAGGTTAGCCTGTGCTAACCCCATGAGCATCTCTAACCGGTTCTTGAGCTCTACTACATAGTGTAGCACAGAAGCATCAGTATCAGTAGTTCCCATCCCTCATGGAATAGGTCAAGCGGGCCCACGGACCCTGCGACCATATAGGAGCTCAAAAGGTGAGAACCCGATGGACGCTTGCGGTACCTCTCGGTATGTAAACAGCTAGTGCTGTAAATGAGTCTCCTGGTCTTTCTGTTAAGCTTCTATAAAGGCTCGCAGCTTCTGCTTCAGAGTACCATTGAACCGTTCACACTGTCAGTTTGTCTGGGGGTGGTAAGGGGTGGTACGGAGGGTTGTCACCCCATACATAGCCAGAGACATTGGAGAAATTCAGTTGTGAATTGCGTCACTTGAATGGTTAGGATCTCACTAAAGAACCCTACTCTAGTAAAAAATCCCTATTAAAGCTTCTGCCACCTTTCTAGCCTCAATGGATGAAAGTGCCACCGCCTCAGGGTACCTGGTCGAAAAATCAACCACTGTGAGGATGTAGCGCTTCCCCGTCCAGCTAGGGACCAGGAGGGGTCTACTGCTACCCTCTGAAAAGGCTCACAGATCACCAGCAGTGGCTTCAGGGGGACCTTCACACGGTCACCCGACTTGTCTACTCGCTGGAAGGCATCACAGTAGCGGCAAAAATCTGCCACTGTCGTAGATGCCCCCGGCCAGAAAAAATGCTGCAATAGCCAGGTTCTGGTTCGGGTGAATCCTGATGTCCTGTTAGAGGGATAGAATGAGCTACCTGCCACAACTGCTGCCTATACTCCCTGGATACCACAAGCTGTCTCCTACCTGTCCATACTCTGTCTGAAGCATCAGGGGCATGCTCTCTGTACAGGAGCCCACTGTGCCAGAGATACCTATCCGGCCCACTCTCAGAGGCAGATTAGGACGCCCGAAGTCTCATGCCCTCTAAGCTTGGATTGGACCGCACTGCTTCTCTGAACCATACACCTAGCTTTGGCCACTCATCCTTAGTCACTAAGTCAGGGGATGGGGAAACAGGGACGTTAGCAGGGATGTCAGGACTCAGTGTCAACTCGGTCTGGCTTACCTGCCTGGACTCTGTGGAGACCTCAGGATTTGGTGGTCTCAAATGCAGGGGGACAGTGATTTCCTCAGTGGGAAGGGGTACCAAAGGCCTGGGGAAGTTCCCGACTTTGGCTCCTTTGACCGCAGCCACAGGAGCATCTTCATTCATAAAAAAGCAGATGGGGTGTCCTAGGTCGTTACCGAGTTGCACCTTGGTATCCAACCCTGGCAAGACACCTACATCCCTCACTCATTGACCGGCACCCCAGTCAAGGAACACCTGGGCAAACGGGATTGACCTAGGTCCCCCATCTGGCATAGTGACCTGCATTCCTGGTCCAGAGAGCAGATCCCCTGGGCTAACCATATGAGGTCACACAAGGGTAATTGTAGCACCGCAGTCGAACAGGCCAGCTGCCTGGTGATCTCCGATGGTCACCGGACACAAATGCTTCCTCCAGACATCGTTGACCTGCAGCCCGACTGCTGCAACTTGATGCCTGTCTGCCTCCTCTGCTGTGCTGGCTATAGATGGTGTAAGGACTGCCTGCCTGGGTCCTCAGCTGTACCTGTTGGGCGGCTGCTCGCTGCTCCTCTGTGGGTACCAGTCTCACATAGGCACCCGCCTTGGCTGCATGAGTACGTTGCCCCGGAGGGGGGTTGCTGGATAAGTGAAGATCATGACAATCTGGCTTCAGATGCCTGTTCCGGTGGCACTTATAGTATAGCACCGCCGCTCGTGCAAACATTCTGTGGACTTGGCGGCATTTCCCCAGGCTGGAGGTTTGGGTTTCTTTTTTTGCCCCTTGTCTGTTTTGTCTCATTCTCTCTGTGCCTCCTTGTCTGTTTGTCTCTTTCTGTGCCCCTTGTCTGTTTGTTTGTCTCTCTCCCTGTGCCCCATTGTCTGCATGTCTCTCTATTCTTTCCACTTGTCAGTATGTCTCTGTGTCCCCTTTTCTGTCTGTCTCACCTGTCAGTACCTCTAGTTGCCTTAGGCTTTTGTCGTTTTCCTCTTACCGTCTGTGCCACCTTTCTCCTCCCTGATTGTTCCTTAGCTTCCCCTCTGTTCAGCTCTCCACCTCCAACTCCATTTTTTCTGCTTCTTTGTCATTTACCCCCTAACTCTTCTGATCCTCTCTTCTTCTGTCATTTTTTACCCCTTGCTCTGAGAGAGAAGTGCCAGTACTTCATTCCTGCTTCATTCCTGCTACTAAAATAAGTGCAGGAACTGTGAGTTTTTGCTATTGTTATGATGTAGGTTTGCCATGGCTGAGGAGTTTGGCTGCATACATAACCCTAGACTAACCAGCTGGTGTTAAGGGCATGTTTACAGTGGGTTCCCAAGATCTGCTCAAGTGAAGGTGGAAAGCTTGACCAATGATGTCTCCAGTTCTCTTTAGGTGAGCAACTCAGACCAAGTGAATTGTTGCATTATTTAATCTTTGAATAAATAACCTTTTTGAATTATTATAAATGAAGCGTGTCCTGTGCGTGTCTGTGGAGTGTCCAGCAGTAAATAAGGTTAGTTGGAGTGAACACTGGGCTACAATACTATTAAACATTTTTTATTTGAAATACATCACATATAGCATCTTCATTGAAGGTTGTAATATGTTTTTAAGAGACCAACATGATAGTTCTTCCAAAATTAATTTACAGTATACTATAGAAAGCTTTCAAAACCTCACAGGATTTTTCTGTGTGTATTGTCAAGAAGAGGAAACCAGTGACATTTCAAATGTTGATTGTAACGATTATATTGGTCCCTTACAAGGACACCACAAACCATGACTAATACAGCAACTAAAACTTTGAACTAAACATTGAATGTAAAACAGTTTTTCTAATTTAATAGATACTCTGATATTGTATATATCTTTTGTTTTTCGTTCAAAAAGGCTTTCTTCCCACAAATGATTTCGCCCAAGCCATTCATAGCGTAATTCACCCCTTTTAGTTTATTTTGATGTCTTGTGAAAGTTCACAACTTGAGTATTATTTTTATATGATATATTTTCCATGCAGTATACCTTTTATCAGATGGCAAAAGTGACATGACACAGGCTCCTACTCATGATGGTAATCTAGGAAGCTTTAAGATAGCTCAGTATGTCAAGTCTGTCTCCTGTCCTGAATCCAGACTCCTTTCTCCAAAAACAAACAAGTACTGTACAACCAAAGCTTTAAATGAAATGTATCTCTAAAATAGGTAGTGATGCTACTGACTAGGTAATTGAAATTAGAGCAACCAACTGATGATTTAGGGCAGAAACAGAACATGACACAAACTAATTTGTCAATTCCAAACTAGCTCAACATGAAATGTCAGCTGTAATTTGATACAGTATGTCCCTTCAGAGAGGTTACATTTTCATTTCACTTTACAGTCAAGACCACCAGTTAAGATCAGAGGTTTCAAACCCAGGAGAAGATTCTACACAAACATCACACTCAACAGTCGTTGATGCTAGAATCTCATAGTTATCAGTTCTCAAAGGTATTATGAAGATTTAACTTAAAACTCAGAAAAAATATACAGGCGTGCGAACGTGATGACAGGATTGTGATAACATTGTAGTTCGTATATTGAAAGTCCTTGTTTTTCTTAGGTTTTGCTTGTGCTTTTCTTATTTTATTGCTTCAACCAAAGACCATTGAGATACTATTATCATTCTCAATGTTTTTAATTAGAGGCACCATATGTTTTATATTACCGAGTTGTACTTGTAAGAATAACAGCTGCTTCCATATTTCTTTCTTGCTCTAAAAATGATCGGTCCCATTTATTTTTAGAGCACTTTGTTGCATTCAATGCCCCTATAAAGAAACTGTGTTGTTTATTACTTTAACAATGTTTTCCCCTTGAAACCAACAAAAAGGAACTTCAAGGTTGGATATTTAACATACTTCAATGATCTCTTCCAAAACATGTTTCTATCATCTGTTGAGATGGTTCATGATTAATGACCAAATCATTAAATGTTTTAGAACGTAATTAGAAAAGAAGCAAGATTTGGATTGTCGCAGCATGAATATTGAATTCATTAGAGAAAAAAAAATTCCAAAGTAATAGTTTTTTTTTAATTGCTGACATCAATCTTAAACACTATATTTGTGTATACTATTTGTGTTGAAAAATGCTGTACGAAAAATTATTATACTTAATCATGTCTAAATGTCTTTTGCTCTAATTAGGTATATACTTGTAAGAAATGTTCTGTTTACAAGACCATGGTGACATTCTTTAACAAATTGTTAACTGCTGAAATGATTAGCAAAATATTTAAATATCAGATGAATGCTACTAGTTGAGAAATGAACTGTGTCACTGTTAAATTGCTTATTTTAGTTTTGTTTTTATTGCCATCCAAGCGTATTAAAGCAAAAGATGTTGCGTTTTAGCGCTTGAAATATAATCGCTTAAACATTTTATTGTAGTGTTCATGTGATACTTACACAGAGAAGAGAACACTAAGAACCGGATACTACAAACCGGGTTATAGTGGAGTTAATATCGCATCCGGTGAAACAAAAAATGACCTGTCATGCAGATGTAACTGCCTCTTCTCTACCGCTTGCCTTGCGAATTCGACACTTTATCCCATCTTATGTCGTGAGATTCCAGTGGCCAGACTAATGGCCAATCGGATTAACACAGTGGGTGTCCCTCCATTTTAACGGGACTCGTGCTGTGTGACTCCTACCGGGATGCAGGTGTCTGTAAGAGACGCGCAGTAAGAGAGAGACTGAATCAGTCACTCTACCTGCGCATCTCTAATAGGCGATCGTGGGGCTTTTATTTTAATAACACTATTGTAGCAAAGGGGTCTCCAGAGCTGAACCTGTGTACCACGTTTCCACTAAACACATCTATTGCTAATGGAGGTACTAATAACATCTGGATGTAGTACTGAGTACACATCTGGTAACAACTAATATCACTATACCTGCACCACACATGGTTCTCACCCATAGCTTCACTGCAAACTAACTACAGTATGGCAGGCTATTACATCGGTTTACCCTGAAACCTATAGACATTGAGGTGTTTATGCAGCATACATGGTGAGTAGTGCTAGAGTACTCTGCTGCTTAACTCTGCTAACAATATTGCCTGTCAGTCCTTATTTTAGGGCCTACGTCACATGTAAAACTTTGGGACTCCATTCTTACCCCTTTTAACGCTAACTTATCTTTATAGTAGGGACACACCTTATTCTCACTGTTATTTCCTTTGCATAACAGTGTGGCAGGGCCTTTCTCTGGGCTCCCCATGTCCCCTTAGTTTTCCCTGCTCCCCCCTCCCTCTACCTTCCGATCAGCATTAGAGATTGCAGGCGAGCGCATCGCCAGAGGCTCCGGCGGCTCCCCTAGACAGGGCTCTGCCATGATTAATTACGCGCGCATGGTGAGCTTCGCGCATGCGCAGAGAGGCTCTAGTGTGGCGGTCAGTAGGTGTAAGTGGCCCCACCATTCTTGGTGGTGTCAATGCAATTGTCTCTGTATGCACACTCAGGCTCCGCAGTCTCACACTGACAAGGAGGGGCGTTGACTTCGGTCCCTCCCCTATCAAATTTCTAGGTGTGACCTATTTGTTTCATTTTCTTCAGACCGTCACTGGAGAGTCTGAGTTGTTGTGGCTACTCTTTCACACTACTCTGCAACTGCAACTTTTTATTTATTTAAAAAATGTTTTACCAGGAAGTAATACATTGAGCGTTACCTCTCGTTTTCAAGTATGTCCTGGGCATAGAGTTAAGATGACAAATAATACTGGGTTACAAATGCAGTTACATAAGTGAACAGGGTACACATTCTATAAAAGACATTTCATGCACTGTTAAAGATAATATATATTATAGGTGTACTGTATGTAACAGTTACAGACCAGATTAAAATGTGAGACAGCTACAGTTTTGAAAGAACTTAGACTGTTGGTGGCTGTGAGGGACTCCGGTAGATTGCTCCAGTTTTGGGGTGCACGTTAAGAGGAGGAGCAGCCAGATACCTTGCTGAACCTTGAGACCATGAACAGTCTTTTGGAGTCAGATCTCAGATGATAAGTGCTGCATGTGGTAGGGGTGAGGAGCTTGTTCAGACAGATGGGTGACTTGCCCAGAAAGAATTTGAAGGCAAGACAGGAAAGATGAACTTTGCACCTAGGCTCAAGTGATGACCAATCTAGTTATTTGAGAATTTCACAGTGATGTGTGTTGTATTTGCATTGGAGAACAAAACGGCATATTGAATTGTAGAGGGTATAAAGTTTGTTAAGGGGGGTTTGGGGTGCCGAGCGGTATACTATGTCCCCATAGTCGATAATTGACATTAACATCTGCTGTGCGATACGCTTTCTGACCAGCAGACTTAGGGAGGTTTTGTTCCTATAAAGTACACCTAGTTTGGCATAGGTTTTGGATGACAGGGTATCAATGTGCATCCCAAATGTTAAATGGGAGTCAACCCATATGCCCAAGTTTTTAAAACTAGTAACAGGAGTTAGGGTGGTATTAGCATTGGTTCTCATCTGGAGCTCAGTCATTGGAAGCTTTAAAAATGTAGTCGTGGTCCCAAATACCATTGTTATAGTCTTGTCAGTGTTTAAAAACAGTTTATTTGGGGAAATCCAATGTCCAATCCATGTCTCAAAAAGTCAGATTGAAGTATGTGTTGAAGGTCGGAGAGGCTAGGGCTCTGTGCATATAAGATTGTGTCATCTGCATAAAGCTGTAGGAAGATCATTGATGAACACTGAAAAGAGTAAGGGCCCCTGAACAGTGCCTTGCAGGACACCACAGGTGATATCCAAGGGGTTTGAGTTAGAGCCTGAGATGATAAAAGGCACACAATAGTGTGACCAATAAAATATTGGACTGTGGCTATAGGTAAGTATATGTCAGACTCCCAGGTATGTTCATACAAATAATAAAGAGAGGAATTCCCATAGGGCAATACTGTATACAAAAATTGTATTGCGCAAAAAAAGAATAGGAGATACACTCACATTTTGCAAATGTATTGCATACAATGTACGGGGTCTTTGCATTCACCCTGGTCTCTTCGTTGCATTTCAAAAGGGTTTTTGAGTTGCTTTTCAACCTTATCACTTCAATCACATACACTACTGAGTGGTGGTTTTCAATCATTGTATTTGATATCCACAATTATTCACTTTGTATGTAGATATTTGTGTAAATTTGATCACTTTATTTTTACATGTTATTTTTTTATTTACTTGAGTCTTACACCGTATGTTATACACAATTTGTGGTATTTATTTTGTTCGCTTTTAAGAGTCAGAATCAGGTAGTCATTTGACTTTTGGATTTATATAATCCTATCAGATAATATAGAGCGCTAAATTACACGTCTCAATACACATGTTGGGATCTACCTAATAGGTAGCAATGAAACCAGTTTAAAGCATGCTTCCCTATTCCAGAGCACTGGAGTTTGTTATGCAAAATAACATGATCAACAGTATCAAAAGCCTTTGCAAAATCTATGAATATTGCACCAGTGATTTGTCCCAGCTCCATTCCACACTGGATCTCATTGCAAACTTTTAGCAGGGTAGTTACCGTGGAGTGTTTGGGGCGAAAGCCTGACTGGAATTCGCCAGGGAAATTTGTCTTGGTATAGTAATCGCTTAATTGGGAGTGAACACATTTTTCCATGACTTTGGGAGAAGAGAGATTGGCCTGTAGTTTGAGACTGTTTTTGTCCCCACTTTTGAAGATTGGGACAACTCTGGCAGTTTTCCAGGTCTTAGGGATATAGCCTGCAGACAGAATAGAGTTGACTATGGAAGCAATTGGTTTGGTAATGGCAGGGGCACCAAGTCTTAGGAACTTAGATTGCAGTAACTTAGTTGCATCCTTGCACTTTCTTTTCTCTGGGACCCTCGGTCCCTATCACATTAGGGACAATAATTTCCTTGTTGCAGGGAGTTGGTCCCACCCCGATTTTGCCACTTAAGTTTCTCAGTCCTGGACGCACTACATCATGGCTCACAGTCCTTGAGCCACAAACGTTCTTTTTTGCCCAGAACGACATATTTCTCAACCTCCGAGAACTTTACTAGCTGGTTGCTAACAGCTCACATATTACTAGCTTATTGTTCACAGCTCACTAATCCATATTGTTTCCTTAAAGATTTGCACTTGTAATTTTCTGCACGGGAAAATTTCTTCACTCTAGCCCTCTCTCGCTTTATAGTTAAATCACCTACAGTATAACTGTACACAATGCTCCTTTTCAAACGAGTCCATGTTGTTCAAAGAGTTCATCAGACATGCGGCTGTTACTCTCTGACATTTTGAATTCCACATCTATGTTGCAGTTACACACATTCCTTGGTAAAGGCAACATTTTGTTTAGGTAGGGAAAAACATGGGTAGTTACTCACAGACGGACGCCATCTTAACTGCAAGCCTCACAACTTGAAATTCATACAGACTTAGCTGTCGGTTACTGGGAAACTTTTCATTTTAGGATTTTACAGGGTTGCTTGGCATCATATCAGCTCACAGTCTCGAATGCCAATATAGTTTCCATGACGGGAAACACAAATTTCAGCAGTGTTTACAAAAATATATATTTTCTTCCCTCCAAAAGTTCCAAAATGAGCAAAAACATAAAAACATTCTTCTTTTCATACTCAGCCCCACGTTGATGAGCAAAATGTAACCCTCCCTGCCTGGTTCTCAGGGAGTTTACATCAGATAGTCTCTAGATTTGGCTAGTACAGTATATTACTTCGTCAGGGTGCTGGGTCCATGCAGCTGGGTATTGAGGTAGAAAAGATGGGTGCCAGGAACACCCAGTTTGGCATAGGTTTTGGATGTCAGGGTATCAATGTGCAACCCAAATGTTAAATGGGATTAAACCATATGCCCAGATATTTAAAACTAGTGACAGGGGCTAGGATGGTGTTAAACTTGGTTCTGATCTGTAGCTCCGTCATTGGTAGCTTTACAAATTTAGCCTGGTTCCCAAATACCATTGCTACTGTCTTGTCAGTATTTAAAAACAGTGTTTTGGGAAATCCAGTTTTCAAGTTTTGAAAAATCAGCTTGAAGTACATGTTCAAGGTCAGAGAGGCTAGGACTGTGTGCATATAAGATTGTGTCATCCGCATACATGTGCATTGAAGCTGCCTTACAAGCTGTAGGAAGATCATTGATGAAGACCTAAAAAAATAGCAACCCCAGATCAGAGCCTTGTGGGACACCGCAGGTGATATCCAAGGAGTTGGAGTTAGATCCCGAGATAGACACATGTTGATTCTACCTGATAGGTAGGAGTGAAACCAGTTTAGAGCATGTTCCCCTATTGCAGAGCACTGTCGTTTGTTTACCAAGATAACATGATTAACAGTATCAAAAACCTTTGCAAAATCTAGAAATATTGCACCAGTAAGTTATCCCATTTCGATTCCACATTGCATCATATTGCAAACTTTTAGCAGGGTAGTTACTGCTGAGTGTTTTGGGCAGAAGCTATGCACCATCCAGACTCTTGCGGTCTTCTCAAGGATGTCTTCTTTCTACCCCCTTTGTATCTAAAGCCCTCTCCCGCCTTAAACCTTTCTCACTGACTGCCCCACACCTCTGGAATATCCTTCCCCTCAATATCAGACTAGCACCCTCTCTATCCACCTTTAAGACCCACCTTAAGACACATTTGCTTAAAGAAGCATATGAATAGCACTGTGGATAATCCTGGACACATGATACAAAAAGCTTGGCCCCCTGCAGGCGCACTTACTAGAATTCCCTCCTACTGCCTCTATACATTCTCCAACCTAGCAATTAGACTGTAAGCTCCTCAGAGCAGGGACTCCTCTTCCTTAATGTTACTCTTATGTCTGAAGCACTTATTCCCATGACCTGTTATTTATATTATTTGTTATTTATATGATTACAACATGTATTACTACTGTGAAGCGCTATGTATATTTATGGCGCTATATAAATAAAGACATACAATACAATACAATACAGAAGCAAGATTGGAGTTGCTAAGGAAATTTGTCTTGATATTGTAATCGCTTAATTGGGACGGACACATTTTTCCATGACTTTGGATAGTAAAGGTTTTGAATCTTACCGCACTCCTTTTAGATAATTGTAGTGAGTGTACTTTTTCTTTGTAAGGTGCAGGCAGTTGAAGAGTGGCTGGGATTCCACTTGAAACTGGATATCTTCTTGCTGCACTGTTCTAATGAAGTCTGACACCAGACATTATAGTATAATAAAGTGGTTTATTTGCAGGTTGCAAACACAAATGTTTTGGGGATCTCCTTTGCTCAGGTGCAGTAAATATTTCATCTGAGGAAGGGAGATGCCCGAAACGCTGTGCCTTTGCAACCTGCAAATAAAGCACTTTATTATACCATAATGTCTGTTGTTAGACTTCCAGTTTCGACTTTGGGTAGTATTGGGAGAAGAGTGATTGGCCTGTAGTTTGAGACAGTTTCTTTGTCCCCACTTTTGAAGATTGGGACAACTCTGGCAGTGCAGACAAAATAGAGTTGATTAGGGAAGCAAGCGGTATGGCAATGTCTGGGGCACCCAGTCGTAAGAACTTTGATTACAGTCGGTCAGGTCCACATTGGCTGCTTAGTTTTAATTTGAGGAGCGCTTGTGTAATCTCCTCGTCAGATACTGTGACATATTGAAAATTGTGAGCAGTGTTGGGAGCAGGTGGGGCTATAGGTGTTTTCCCAGATTGAGCTTCATGTATGTAGTTTGGGTTGCACTTTGCTAATAGGGAAGTAGTACACCCCACAAAGTATTCATTGAATGCGTTTGCAATATCATTGGTATTTGTCAGAGTAATATCATCCTTTTGATATTGGATGGTTGTTGATGGCTAGAAGGCTGAAATATATTGTTGATGAACTTTCCAAAGTTAACTCGATTTAATATATTCTGCTGAAGATTGCCAGAGTAAATTGGGCTTCTGCGTGTCTTGTTTGCCTTGTGCAGGAATCTATAGTTATTAAGATTCTTGGTAGTGCCAGTTACTTCGTAGCTTTTATACAAGGCATCCCTAAAATTGCAATAAGGTTGGTTGTAACCCACAGAAGGTGGCCCCCCTGTATTCTTATTCTGTGTGGCAGAGCATGTGTGAAGGAAGACCTAATTTCCTCGCCTATGCTTCAGAACTGAGAGGAGCCTTTCCTCTGCCAAGAAAAGCTGAAGCCTTGTGACTGGATACACAATCTGCACCATTTTGCAGCAGACTTCCCCGGAGAAGCTTTCACGCCCTGCCACTGTTATCTTCGATTTTTGATGAACTTTTCAGGCCTGGTAGACGAACGAAATGAAACGTAACGCAAGCCAGGTTTCAAATCCTTTGTCTCAATTTATTACTCATAGGGTAATGACTTTTCTACAGAAAAAAGAAGATATTGGTTAGAGGCGTAACATAGGCGTAACATAGGCGTGACATAGGCGTATCCTAGGTGTGTCTTGGGCGTAGCTTTGATTAGAGGCGTGATTTAGGGGCAGGACATATTAGTGGCGTGATTCTTGGGACGTGTCTTTCCAATACAAGCAATGTCTGAATACATAGCTTATTCATTGTCTGTTATCAAAAGAGACCTTGAATCTTTAGCAACTATATTACACTATTTTACTTCTTGGTTAGAACCAGTTTATTGTATTCTAACTAAAACAGCAGGAAATTGACAACACAAAAGTATCTTAGCAATATCCTTAGCAGGAAGAAAAGAAATGTAATTTAGCAGAAACTGAGTGCATTTAGGAATTATATTTCAGCAAAAGGCTGACTACAGAATCTTAACTAGTTATGCTCAGACAAAATGGAAGTTTAACATGAGTGCAGATTCTGGCCTGACACACTGGTCCTAACAATGTGTTTTACAGAGTTTTAAGAATTCTGTTTTGAAATAATCATGCCAGAATCTGAGTCAAGTACAGTATCACATCAATTCTGTACCAAGGGCAGTTGGTAACATGAGCAATAAACTTATGTGAGATAAAGTTGCTAAATGTTCTAGTGAGTAGAACTTTAGGGCTTGCTTTGTGTGGTCTGGTTTTCCTTACGTAGTACACTATTGCATGGTACAGTAACTGAAAATGTCAGGTAGGATACCAGAGGAATGGATTCTGTTGGGACTAGAGAATAGAATCCAATCTCGCAAGGAATAGTTGTGAGATTTTAGGTTTGCCCATGTGGGTTGGGAAATTAGTTGGCTTAGGTTTAGTGACATGAATTGTATCTGGATTTTGTTGGTTTTAGGATCAAGCCAATTGAGGTTGAAATCCCCAAGAACGGCGCATGCGCGGCGGCTGAACTGCATGGACGTCTGAGCCATTTGCTCCGTCTTCAGCCGGCGGCAAAGTATTAAAAGCTAACGGCACAACGCGATTAATTAATCAATAAACTGACTCAAAGCTGCCTTAAGACAGCAGGATGTCGAAGGGGACTCGCTCAAAGCGCACATCTACAGTCCTCACTGATTACTTTACGAAAGGGGATTCTGCACGTACTGCACCGACACACTTTATTCGAGCAAATACCCAGTATGTACCTGGCAGATACCTGGAATGCGCCGCTCCTCACCTCTGACAAGCCCCGTTGCGTTTGCCTTCCCAGCCTGTGTTCATGCCTGGCTGACGGGCGGCTGATCTGTTAAATGATAATGATTAGGATTTAATAGGCTGCAATGCTTCGCGTGTCTACCAGATGGCATAAATTCATGAATTGTAATGCAGTATATATATATATACTGTGCAGTATTGCAGCCAGCGGGAATAAAATGCTTCAATCCCTGCCTGGAAAATAACGCAATGCACTCGGGCAGAAAACAGTCACAAACCTCAATACACCCGGGTATATCCGAATTCGTGGGACTAGCCGAGCTCGAATAAAGTGTGTCGCCAGTGTATGAAGAGCCAGGAGAATGTGGCGCGTAGCGGCTCCGAATCAGAGGAGGAGGTCAGAGAAGAGGGGGAAAAAAATACCACGGACAACCCAATCATTAGACGAAGTGATTTGAAAGAATTTTGTCAGGATATCAAGAGGTGCCTGCAATCTGAACTAGCGGCAATACGGGCAGACATACGGGGGATTGGGGAGAGGACTGACTCGTTAGAGAGGAAAATGGATGCCACAGCAAAAGCACTCCAACGCACGGATAAACAAGTGGCATGGGTGCAGGAATCGGTCAGAGAGATTGTGGACAGGCAAGAGGATGCTGACAACCGAGACTGAAGGAACAACATATGCATACGTGGGGTGCCAGAAACAGAGACAGATCCTGAGGATTTTATGGGGAGATGGCTGCAGCACCTAATGCCTGACCGAGCAGAGCGAGACCTGCACCTCGATCGTTGCCACAGAGCACTGAGGGCTAAGCCCCAACCTGGAGACCGACCACGGGACATAATCGCCCGATTCCATTTCTTCCGAGTTAAAGAGGCATTTGGACAAATGACCAGAAACGAGGTGGAATTTGAAGGTCACAAAATACACATGTATCAGGACATTTCCCCCACCACCCTAATAAAAAGAAAACAGTTGACCCCAATCATGAAAGTCCTAAGGGAGAAGGGAACCCGGTATAGGTGGCTGTACCCCTTTGGCCTTCTGGTGGTCCAGAACGGTAAGGCCCACACTATAAGGCGCCTTGAAGATGGCGTGCCCTTCCTTACGAAACTGGGGCTCCAAGATAAGATTCCGGAGGGGATGGAAGCAGGAGAGACAGCTCCCGAGCCAGCCTGGAGAGAAGGCAGAAGAGGGGAAAAGAAGAAACAGAAGAAGAGGGGAAAAGAAGCAACCCTAAGTGAAGTCCCCCGCAAAAGTTCCAGTTCGACGACATTCACTACCTGTTCCAGATGAGGCCTAGATGATGCAAGCTCAGCCCCGGACTCAATCAGGTCAGTGGCACTCCTGTCCCTGGGCTCGGACGGCGCTCCCCTCCAAATGGCGGCCATCTTGGACTGGCATCCACCCCACACTGAAGGAGAGGCGGAGCGGGGAGGAACCGGGGGAGGAGCTGTCTCCTCTCGCGAGAGTCCAAAGGGATGGTAGCGCTGCCACACACAAGATGGCGCCGCGACCAGAAGACGAGATGACGACGCACGCAACAGCCAGGACGACGCACGCAACAGCCGGCGGGCGCTCTGGATACCCGCACTGGATAATGACGATACGCACACACAGACGGGGAGGGGAGAGGGGGAGTTGGGGGACTTGGAGAAAAAGGGAGAGAACAGGGAAGCGCACAACGAGGGAGAGCAGGTAGAGGAGGGGGAAGCTCTCCGAGCTAGGGGAGAAGCAGAAAACATAAGGAGCGCCCTCAGTAAAACTAAAGCTAATGGGAAGGGAGGAATGAAGCAATACGACAGCTGAGGGATGATTCAGTACTACATAGCTCCACTGCAAATTCACAACTACACAGAGTAGAAGGAGGGGAGGTGGACACACATGACACAGGAAACATGTCAGGAAAGCTTGAGCGCCCTGAACACAGCACCCTCATGCTTAGATACTTGCCCCCTACCACAGCCACACAGATAGGTGACACAGAGGGAGCACCCCTTTTGGGCTACACGAACAGACCGAATCCATAGAGCACAGGTAGCCAACACACAGTTTAGAAGTTAGAGTTATAGATTAAAGTTAACGTTAGAGGTTATCATTAAGGCCCACAGCTCTGATCAGGGAGTCCAATTGGACTATAAAGAGAAGGAAACCAAGAGCAGTAGAGTCAGTTTGTTAGAAAAATAGATGTTAGATCTATAAAAGTTTTATATGCAGATGCAGCTGCCGGCCGGAGCTGCAGTCTGGTCGGTGCCATGAGCCTACAACCTTGACTCGGGGAACCCACCCCGAAGTGTGAGGAAGTCCTTGGGAGGAGGGGAGTCGGAGCCGCCAAACATCCGGGCGGAGGCCTGTAAGCGACCCCAGGAGACCCCCACATTCCAAAGGCATGGGAAGGGCAGTGGCCCGGGGCCACTAGTATCTTCCCCACTATATGTACCTTCCCTATTGTCTCCTTCATCCCCATTGTGTACCCCACCCCCCCCATATCTTCTACCAAGATGGAGCAACGTTGCGGCCTGAAGCACTGCAGGACTTCGCAGGGATGCGGGGATCCCGAGGGTCATCGGGCCACCTTGCTGGGAACCTCGACTGACGACAGGTGAGACACAACATATAATATGGCACTAAAGGTCATATCACATAATACGAAAGGACTAAACTGCCCCCGCAAAAGAAAGGTAGCCCTCACAGACTACAGGAGAAAGGGTGCAGATGTGGTACTACTACAGGAGACACACTTTAGCTCCACCAGCTTTCCAAAATACTTTGATAAGCATTATACGCAGGCGTTCCTATCCTCCGCAAAGGAGAAGAAGCGGGGAGTAGCAATACTTATCCATAAAGGAATAGACTTAGTGGTAGACACAATTAAGAAAGATAGAGAGGGGCGGTTCCTCCTACTGACCGGGACTATCCAACAACAACATATTACATTGGTGACTATCTACGCTCCTAATGGACAAGACACTGATTTCCACACAGCAACTTTTAAGGCAATTCAGAGACACACCAAAGGCGCTTTAATAATAGCAGGCGATTTCAATGCAGTGCTGAACAAGACTCTAGATAGATCAGGACCCCCAAGGGCGGGCCCACAGGCAAGACCAAATGCACTGGAAAAAGGACTACGAGACTTAGAACTGGTGGACATATGGAGGGAACTACACCCCCTAGACAAAAATTATACTTTTTACTCCCACCCACATAACTCCTTCAGCAGAATCGATTACTTCTTTGTTAATAGCAGACTGGTCTCGCAGATCTCCCACACAGGGATCCACAATATTTCATGGTCAGATCATGCACCCATAGAGCTACGGTGTACACGAATAGGTATGGACAGGCCAGGAGCAAATTGGAAACTGAATGAATCCCTTATTAAAATACCGGAGATACAAAAAAGGATAGGTAATGAAATTAGACGTTTCTTTAGAGAAAATAAGGGGAGCGTTCAATCTCATATCACCCTCTGGGAGGCACACAAAGCAACACTAAGAGGGATTTTAATCAGTATTGCGGCCAAGAGAAAGAGAGAGAGAAACGCTAAAATAGTGGCGGATCAACAGGAATTGAAAACCCTTTGGGATCAGCATAAGCGGTCTCCTGACCCCGCAACCCTTCAAAAGATTAAGGACACTCAGACGAAGCTAAATTTGTTACTCACATCTCAGGCCGAGAAGGCGCTGACTTGGTCAAAGAGGAAATTTTTTGAAAAAGCGAACAAGCCAGATACCTTGCTAGCCAGAATGCTCAACCTCAGGGGAAAGAGTTATAACATTCAGGCGATTAGAACACAATCAGGTACAACCTCGGCTAACCCTCAAAATATAGTGGGAGAATTTAAAAAAATTTATGAGCAATTATACGATTGGAAGAAGGTGATCCGCTCCTCTGCCACGGACGGGGCCCTTCGGGATTTCCTGAGGGGTGCGAACCTCCCAGGTCTGGGGGCGGTTGAAAGAGAGATAATGGGTAGAGATTTCACATCGGAAGAGGTTATGGAGGTAATCAATAATTTGAAACCCTCTAAGGCCCCGGGTCCTGACGGATTCTCTAATCTTTACTATAAAAAATATAAACAGCAATTGACACCTCATCTTCTCCGCATGTTTAATCAAGTATTGGGGGGAACCCCTTTCCCTCGACACATGCTCCAAGCGTCCATCTCAGTAATACACAAACAGGGAAAAGACCCGCAGGAATGTGGTAGTTACAGACCAATTTCCCTGATTAATTCGGACATTAAAATCTATGCGAAATTATTGGCCAACCGTTTGAGTCTAGTCCTACCCAGGCTGGTGCACCCAGATCAAGTCGGGTTTATCGCGGGCAGGCAGGCAGCAGATAACACCAGACGAATTATTGATCTGTTAGAAATAGCCAATACAAGATCGATTCCAGTTATGGCGCTCAGCCTGGACGCAGAAAAGGCATTTGATAGGATAGACTGGCCATACTTAGAGGCTACACTTGGAGCATTTGGACTGGGCGAGAAGGTGACGAGAGCTATTTTGGCCCTATATTCAGATCCGTCAGCGAGGGTGACCCACCGAGGATTCGTTTCGGATCCCTTCTCAATTAGAAGTGGCACGAGACAAGGCTGTCCGCTCTCCCCACTTCTCTTTGCATTATGCATGGAACCCCTAGCGGCTCAGATTAGAGACAGTAAAGACATCTCAGGTATTGTCATTGGAAGCCAGTCGCATAAAGTGGCACTCTATGCGGATGATGTATTCCTGACAATCGCTAAGCCCCTTACCTCTCTGCCAAACCTATTTGACTTACTCGGGAGGTTTAACAGGATCTTCGGATTCAAAATTAATCAGGCTAAATCAGAAGCCATGAACATAAATTTGCCAAAACCATTAGAGAAGCTGATCACCCTCAACTTTAATTTTGCATGGCAGCAGAATCAAATTAAATATCTGGGAATCAACGTGACAAAGACAGCCAAGCTGCTATACCAGGCCAACTATCCTAAATTAATAAGCACCCTGAAAGGGGACATTCGACGATGGGCTACACATACAATTTCTTGGAATGGAAAGATCCACTGCATTAAGATGAATCTGCTTCCCCGCCTTCTTTACCTGTATCAAACCCTACCAGTGCCGATACGATTGAAGGAAACCCTCGCGCTTCAATCAGAAATAGATACATTTATCTGGGGAGGAAAGAAGGCGAGAGTAGGCAAGCAGATAATGCGTAGACAAACAGGGGCAGGGGGGCTGGCGGTACCTGGCTTGTTCTCATATTATAAAGCGGCACAATTATGCCAAATTGTGCAATGGCACGCCGACCCGGACTCAAAAAGATGGGTCGAGATAGAACAGGAGATTTGCTCCCCAATTGACTTGAAAAACCTAATTTGGCTCCCTAAAAAGGTGCGATCGGGCACCAAATGGCCGCTATCCTCAATGACCAACTCACTCTCGGTGTGGGAGAGCACAAGGCTTAAATGTACCCTGACCCACCAAAAATCAGGTATGACCCCCTGTGGGATAATCCATTATTTTCTCCGGGGCTGAACGGTCCTAATTTCGCAATCTGGAAAGCTAACCATCTCAATCGATTAACAGATCTGGAGGGTAGAAGAGGCATACAAACTTTTGATCTGCTAAAAGCTGATAACAATATCCCAAATGCTGAATACTTTAGATACCTCCAGATCAGAGCATTTTACCAGGCTTATCAACCGATAAGCCCATTAACAAATTACGAAAAGCTCTGTCGATCAGTGACAACCACTAAGGGACTCATATCGCAGTTATACAAGGAAGTGATGGGTTCGGGGGTGGAAGTGTCGGAAAAACTGGGTTATATGACCAGATGGGAGTCTGACCTGGGGGAGGAGCTGGAACTGGAGGAGTGGACAAAAATCGCGACTGCGGTCTCCAAGAGCTCCATGTGCATGACCCTACGGGAGAACGCATATAAAGTTATGATGAGATGGTACTACACCCCCACAAAATTAGCTAAATTTCTGCCCGGTTACTCCCCATTGTGCCCCAGACAATGTGGACAGCAAGCAGACTTGTTACACATGCTGTGGTCCTGCCCCAAAATAGTCGGGGTCTGGGAACAAATCAAAGATTGGCTAAATAGAATCCTAGACGTTGACCCATGGCTGTTCCTTCTGAACAGACCGCTAAAAGGCCTATCCAAGCATGCCCATAAACTGATATCTCACTTTGCAACGGCAATGAGGGGGGAGATCACAGCACGATGGAAACAAAATACGATCCCATTAATAGCAGCGATTCGGAACAGAATCTGGACCGTCTGTCAGATGGAGAAACTGACCAGCCTCGTAAATGACACAGGCGAAAATTACCTAAAAGTCTGGATGCCGTGGCTGGCCCAGATAGACATACCGGGGGTGGACAGGTCCACAATCTGGCAATGATAGAGAGAAATGCGTTCTCCCGTAGAAGTGCAGCACAAACACAAACAATGACAACAAAAACAAGAGACAGATGGGAGACATTGAGAGTCCCACGGGGAGGGCACAGATGGGACCGGTGAGACCCCAGCCACCCCCTGTAAGAGATGGGCCAGATGTGATAAGGTCCGCAGCGGAACCACAGTAGAAGATACTTCCCCCCCCCTTCCCACCCCCCCCTATTTTCACTACGTTTAGAATAGAGGTGTCTGTCTGTCTGTATGACTCCCCAGTCTGTCCTTTGCATAGCTAGACTACATGGACACTGGACTTTGATTTGATTTTGAAATGGATAGAAATGTATGCAATGTCTGATGTACATGTGACCCTTTAATAAAACTTAAGTTGAAAAAAAAAAAGAAATCCCCAAGAACTAACAGCTCACATTTCCCGTTCTGAGAGGAAATTGAGCCAGGGCACTGAGTGATATCAGTCAGGGGCTTTAGAAGGGCAGTAGATGCCAGCAATAAGAATGGGCTTAAAGAAGGGGAGGCACATTTTTCAAACTAGGGTGGGCTTGGAGGGCAATTTAACAGTGTGTATTGTAAGGCGTCTTCAATATAAATTAAGACCCTCTTCCTCTCTTTGACCTATCTTTCCTGGAAATTGATTATCCCTGAATGGCAATACAGGCATACCCCGCATTAACGTACGCAATGGGACCGGAGCATGTATGTAAAGCGAAAATGTACTTAAAGTGAAACACTACCTTTTCCCCACTTATCGATGCATGTACTGTACTGCAATCGTCATATACGGGCATAACTAATGTAAATAACGCTTGTGTAACAGGCTCTATAGTCTCCCCGCTTGCGCACAGCTTCGGTACAGGTAGGGAGATGGTATTGCTGTTCAGGACGTGCTGGCAGGCGCGTGCGTGAGCTGCCGTTTGCCTATTGAGCGAGATGTACTTACTCGTGAGTGTACTTAAACTGAGTGTCCTTAAACCGGGGTATGCCTGTATTTGCATTGAGGGTTTGAGGAATTAGCCATGTTTCTGTGAGACTGATGGCTTTGGGTTTACGCATAAGGCACCATGCCCTTAGTTCATCCAGTTTGGGCAACAGGCTATGGATATTTATATGGGCAACAAATAGCCCTTTTTGGAATTTGAAAGGGGCATTCTCAGGGTATGAGAAAGAGTTGAAAAGGAAGAGCCTGGGTTCAGATCAATATCCCCTGCTAAAGAGCGAAACAGGATAAATAATAATTTGAGTAATTGTTTGCAGGCTGTAAGCTTGTGATGTTTGCAATTAGAATGAGTTGTGGTTGGTGTAATGGTTTTCAGAGTTTTCCACTGACATTCAGTATATAGTGCAAATCTTTTGAGAAGTTTAAGGTGTATGATGATATTGGGTGTGGGCCAAGAGGGAGGAGTTTGTAGTGGATAGACAGAGTAACATTTCCATGAGGCCAAAGTAAATAGCAGACTTGAGGTAACTAGCTTGTTCATTGTCACAAAGGTAGGTAACTTTGCATGAGGCTGTGGTAAGTCCAGTTAGTGTGCGCAATGAGCAGACAGCAGATGTGTGCCTTTTACTTGCCATTAAAAGCGTACTGTATTTGCAATGTTAGGATCTTTTAAGGGATTCCAGGGGGATGGAAGAGGAAGTAGTGTGCAGATGACTGTTGGGAGAGATTGGGAGTAAATAAAGTGTATAGGGGGGATAATTGCAAGCTAAAAAGTGTGGGATAATAGTGTGGTCAGATGAGCTCGCCATTTGCTGCCTCGTGTAAGTAGCCCTGGCTGGTTTTGTGCTATCAGTCTGCCCTCCTCCTGGCGGTAATCCCTGGTAAGGGCAGGTGTTCCAGGAGTAATCATGGGTTTTCCCAACACCTCTGCAGCTCAGTGAGTCACAGAGAAGGTGGTGTAGCCAGGCCTGGTGTCCAATCAGGGGCAATGGGCTGGTTCCTGCTGGATCTGTACTTAAGGTGTTGTACTTCCTAAATTTACCAGTCTGCCTCTACCTTGAGAGAGGCACAGTCTACCCGTGAACAATGGTGCAGGGCTCTGCCTACTGTGTGCCCTCCCTTAGGGGAGCAGTGGGAGACTGTTCCCCTTATCCTACCAGAGGGTAAGGGAAGAGCTGGGACTGCTCCTGGTGCCCGCTGGCTGGGAGTGTAGGTCCAGGGACATCCTAAGGGTGAAGGCTCTAACTGCTGCTAGTGGACTGCTGTGCCGTGCATACTAAATAAAGTATTCCTGTTTGAATATACTTCTTGTCTGAGACTGAGATCTATCAGCAAGAAGGAGAGAGAGACTCTCCTGCAGAGATTTCACCCCATATCCTGGGGGCTGCAAGAGATGGAGGCGCTGTCACCGTGAGTATGAGTCAGTTTGTACCCCAGAAACCTGTCCTGACATCCCCTAACATCATGCGGGAGACTTAGGGCTACTGTTTATCAGCAGGTAGGCACCACACTACTCCAAGTAACCAGCGTAGCTTTTCCCAAAATAAACCTTATTTGCGATTGGGGGGGGGGGGTAAATAGGGTTACATGTAGAAGAATTTGTACAAAGATCTAGCCATAGTCCACCTCTAGTCCAACTACTGTCTAACTACATTTTCTCACTACAGTCTAACTACAGTGGTGAGAAAAAGTTTGTGAAACACTTAGGATTTTCACATATTTCACATATGTCAAACTGAAAATGTTATTAGATCTTAATCTAAGTCCTAATAATAGATAAAGATAACCTGATCAAACAAATGACACAGACACATGATACATTTTCAACATTTATTTATCCACAAGTGATTAAACATTTAATATCCATGTGTGAAAAAGTATGTGAACCTGTAACTAAGCGTTTCTTGTAACTACTGGTCAAGCTCTCACATCGGTTTTGAGGAATTATGGCCCATTCCTCCTTAAAGAACTGCTAAAGCTCCATGACATTTAAGGGCCTCCTTCCATGGACAGCTCACTCCATGTCCTGCCACAACATTTAAATGGGGTTTAGGTCCAGTCTTTGGCTTGGCCATTCTAAAACATGGAATTTCTTCTTCTGCAGCCATTCTTTTGTGGATATGCTTATTTGTTTAGGATCATTGTCTTGCTGCATTACCCACGTTCGCTTCAGCTAACAGGTGGATGGCCTGACATTCTCCTCTAGAATCGTCTGATATAATGCAGAATTCATGGTTGCATCAATGATGGCAAGCCATCCAGGTCCTGAGGCAGCAAAGTAGCCCCAAACCATCACACTCCCACCACCATGTTTGACGGTTGGGTATTCTTCTGTTCAAACACAGTTTTGGTATTCGCCTTTGGTTTGCGAATGAGACCACACTGTGGTGCTTCTTAAGAATATAGTATTCTAAACCACAACAATGCATGACTTCATGATAAGTTTGCGTAGGCCCAGATGTACTTAGCTCCATTAAGCTTTTTAACCTAACGCTAACCTAAAATAATGCTAGGTTAATCATAATGCCTACGCACTAAAGCAAATAAACTAATATTAACCCAGTAAATATAAAAAAGAAAAGTGTGTGCTCCTATAGTGTGATCCAATATTAATATATCAATTATAGTAGAGGCATATAGTTAATGCACTAACAACGTGAAATAAAATAAATGGCTTATCTGCAAGTTTGCAATGATCCAGGTGACATCAGTCTGCCTTATTTCATTCAACTATGTGCTTTGGATTCAAAATAGACTCCACCTACCCCTCTTCATCATGTAATCACTCCGACATTACTGTCTAACGTTCCCTACACTTCCCATTGCCCTTGGCAACTTTCTCAGGGGATATGCACCCTGGCTGGCAGCAAAGATATTTATGGAGACTAGCTGTTATGATAACACACAGCTATATAATCAGTGGGGCACCATGACAATGAGTGGGGAAAAAAACCATAAGAGCAAATGGTAACAATGTAATGGCAGTGATAATGTGTACAGTTTATGAACAGAGTAATGTAAAAGGGAAAAAAAAAACAAAGAACCACATCTAATTTTCAGGACAAAAAATTATAAAAGCATATGTATATTTGATATGACAAAAAATATATAAGTATATATATTGTAGAATATATATATATTAAAACATAAACATCTTCTATATACAGTATATCAGTGGTTTCCAATCTTTTTTTTGGTTAAGGAACCCAAAGTGAAATTCTGAGGAGCACTCTTATAGTGTGTCTGTAATCAGATGTATTGTAAATTCTTCTGTATTTGATGCAATTTGATCAAATGACCAGAAAATTACTGGGAATACTTTAGTATTTTTTTCACTTTCACATTGAATATAATAAATCACATGTAATCAGTTTACACTACACATTGTATATAACAAATGTATTACATGTAGTAGCTCACTTATTGAAATATTCAGTATTCATATATTTTTGGAATATTCATAGCACTATTTATTTATGATTTAACTTTTCACTATAACTAATATTTCACAAATATTCATTATCACTTTAGCATTATTAACACATATTATTCATTTTTGGAACTTATTTTTGTAATCAATCATATTTATGCATTTTTTTCACATATACAGTATATAATTTTTTTAAAAGTTTATTTATGATTAAGTATTTATACATTTTAAACATTTTACATATATGTATTAATATATATTATTTATTTATATAACATGTATATTGTTATCATTGTTCTATCTGCAATTCAGTGTATATTAATTTTTTCTCTTCTAAAATGGGAGTAAGATGTCTTTAATTTGTATAAGTTTGCACTTGATAAGTAATTAATTCCATATATTGTTTGTTTCACGTTATGCCAGCTGTTTGGTGTTATCCCCTGTATGTGAGTATTTCTTGTATTGCAGCCAATTGTAATCATTTCACTCCACCCACCTTTGGTGGGGTCAAGATCTTTCTAATTAATGAATAGATTTTTGGACTATATAAGGGGTGAGTATGCACCCATCCCTTCTCCTCTGATGAAGTCGCTGTCATATTTGCGACGAAACGCGTAAGGGCGCTATTGGCAACGCTAAGCATCCAGCTCACTGAGCTTCTGTTGAATCGGAGGGGAAATATTTTGCTGCGGAACCAAATAATCGTGTGCCGTTTAGCCAGGGGGCCATTGAGGGGATGCACATCATGGAGGTACCCGGCTGTAAGAAGAGACTTACTGTACACTCATGCAGCCACGAGACTTCAGTTCCTGACCGACGGACTTACCACAGATGACGGGTGTTTTTGTTCGATGCGCATGTCCTACCTCAATGCTGTGAGTGAACTGATTTTAGCTTCTGATTAATAAACCTTAACTATTTACACTATGGAGCCCATGCTGTCCCTTTTTGTTTATATATGTATATATATATATATATATATATATATATATATATATATATATATATATATATAAACAGGAATAGCCGTGTTAGTTCAGTTGCGATAGTGCAGAATAAATGAGTTCTTCAGTATTAGGTGATACCTTTTTTATTTGGACTAACAATTTATGTCATAGGACAAGCTTTTGAGAGTTCTCCTCTCTTCTTCGGGTCAGCAATACTGATATACAAAGGAATCTATGGCTACTCTAGAGGTTAAACGAAAAATAATCAAAGATCTGCAACCCATGCTGGCAGAGGATGTGACATTAAAATAAATCTTTCCCAAACCTCCCATTCTTGCGTTCCGGCAACCACCAAACCTCAAACAGAAATTAGTCAACAGAAAATATCACAACAAACTTAAAGACACTGATAATGGCACAAAACCGTGCAACAACAAACGCTGCAAACTCTGCAAACTCTGCAAACATATATGCCAAGATCCCACAGACAGTCATAACAATGGAACACTCAATGTTAAAGGATCATACAGCTGTACATCCAGGAACGTGGTGTATATGATTCCGTGCAACAAATGTGACCAAGGTTGCTACATTGGGGAAACCAGCCAAAAATTACAAGGAAGAATGAATATGCACAGACACTCCATACTCCAT
Source organism: Ascaphus truei (assembly GCF_040206685.1). Taxonomy (NCBI): domain Eukaryota; kingdom Metazoa; phylum Chordata; class Amphibia; order Anura; family Ascaphidae; genus Ascaphus; species Ascaphus truei. Next base: position 57,815,951 of record NC_134484.1, on the reverse strand, counting down.
CACGAAGAAGGAAGATACTGCTCACCAGTGGGACATCATTTCTCACAACCAGATCATTCCATAAATGATTAAAAAATCAAAATCCTCAATGGAATATTTAAACGCACCCAAGAACGGAAAACATTTGAACTCAGAATGATAAGACTCTTTGACACCAAAACCAAAGGACTTAATGCGGATATGGTTTTTTTCACACCCTATCAAAATTGTTGTAATTATCCTGCCTGCTTCCATTCTTATCCATCCACTTTCTCTCTCACCCCCCCCCCCCCCCCCCCAGCATCTCTCCCCCTCCATACCTTTCCTTGCCACCTTCCCCTGGCTTCAAACACTTTTAACACCCTACCTTATCTACAGTACATATCTGTTTTTTTCCCCCACACTGTTTTAGCCATAGATTTCTTTGTATATCAGTATTGCTGACCTGATGAAGAGAGGAGAACTCTCGAAAGCTTGTCCTATGACATAAATTGTTAGTCCAAATAAAAAAGGTATCACCTAATACTGAAGAACTAATTTATTCTGCAATATAAATATATATATATATAGAGAGAGAGAGAGAGAAGAAAGAGGAGAGAGCGCACGCCCCATAGTATAAAACTGTAAATTTATTGAGGGGAAGGGGAAGAGGGGGGGTAAAAAATGCACTCAAAAACGTACAGAGTAAAAAAGCATTTCATGATATAATCACCACCATCCAGTAGCTGCGCTTCGTTCTTGGGGAACCCCCGATCACGAACGGGATAAGCCACAGTCCTAACAGATGTCCAGGGCAGGTAGATAGTGCTGCAACACGTTCCAAAGATCGTGAAGTGTAGCTCCTTGCTGACAAGCCTCTATGGTGTTGGCGCTTGGATCGGTCTACTCCTGCGCTCCGTGAGTACTACCCTTTGAAAAAGTCACCCGTGAGTGACGAAACGCGTCAGGGAGCGTCTTCACGTAGTACGCATAGACACTACGTCATCACGGAGTGCAGGAGTATTAAAAAAAGACAAGGGGATTAAGGACACTCACAAAAGTAAAAATTATTAAAGCAGTTCGTGATATAATCACCAGCAGACAGGTCACAGCGTCCTGGATCACACCAACAGTTGGGATTCCGATCCGGTTCACTTTCAGCAGCTTTAGATGGCCGATTTGCCGATTTCTTGCTTGTAGTGCGATTTCAAATGACACAGCCTCAAATCAGCTCCAAGCGCGCCTCGGCCGTAAAGCGCACTCTTGCGTGATGACGTAGTGTCGTAATCACGTTACCCTGACGCGTTTCGTCACACTAACGGTGACTTTCTCAAAGGGGATAATCAAAAAATGGAGGACATGATCTATATATCCACCCACAATGAGGGAGTAGTTAATAGGAGCCCCCAGAGGCCAATCACCAGTGTCCATACATATAGACAGGACACTGGAGAATAGCCAATGAGTGCCCCCGTAACTCACCCTATATACAATACTATTACATGAATATCATATAATATAGGTGAGTATATACACTCAAAATAAATGTGAAAATAAAACAAAATACAGATAATCATACATAATGTAATAGAGAGAAAACTATATGAAATTAAAACAATTAATTAATTAATAACATTCTTTTAAAAAGATTAATAGTCTATTAGATATAAATATAAATCATAATAACCTGTAAGTGTATAATTGTGTGAACATATAATAAAACTGTGCACACAAATATACACAAACTAAATGCACACATTCTAAAATGATAAGCTACCTGGAAAAACATATATATATATATATATATATATATATATACAAATTGTTAATAAATGAAAACCTGTGCATATACATACAACCATATGTGTAATTACACATAACACAGGTAACCCATCATGGCATAATAAGAGGAACTAAAATTAGTAATAGGATTTGTATGCCCATAAAAAATGGAAAATGATCAAATCAACAAAAATACAATCAAAAAATAACACAAACTGGCTATAATAAGGACCAAAGTGTTTATAATCAAAACATTAAATTAGTGTTGATTTGATCATAGATGAAGACCTCAAGAACTGAAAAAAATATATATTTTTATTTTATTGTGTGTATATACTAAAATATAGAGAAGGTGGAAGGGAAGGGGAAGGAATGGGATGAAAAGATGGGGAAAGATATAGGGGGGATGGGAAAGCGGGAATAGATCTGGGTGAGAAAGAAAAACTGAGAAAGAAAGAGAAAATAAGAGGGGAAAAGGAGGGTGTAGGAAAGGGGGGGAAAGAGGAGGGGGGGGGGAAATAGAGGGAAGGTGGGAAGGGGGAGGGGGGAAAGGAAAAGGAGAACAGAGGGGAGAAAAGAAAGGAAAGACATTACAGTAAGGGGAAAGAATGGGAATATGGCGAGAGGAAGATGAACTAACTAATTGCACGGATGAAGGGGGGAGGAGAATCAATATAACCAGAGCATAAGGATTACACCAGAGTACTGGTAACCAAACATTCATTCAGACCACCAGGGGTTAAAGTCCCCAATTGGTGGATCCAATATGTCTCCCTACGACACAAAGTTTTATATCTATCCCCCCCTCCAGCACAGGGAGGAATGTGTTCCATGCCCATCACTAATAAAGAATCAGGATTCCTGTTGTGATTACATTTAAAATGTCATGAAAGATAATGGGTACTGACACCATTAATCACATTCCTCCTATGCTCGAGGAAGCGAATGCTGAGGGACCGAGTTGTGCGACCAACATATTGTTGGCCGCAACCACATTGTAAAAGGTAGACTATATAAGTACTGAGGCAGTTAATACTGTCTCTGACCTCATATCTTCCACCTTTCCGAAGGGAGACAAACTCCGAAGTGGAGATTAGATGTTTGCATGTAATGCATCGGCCTCTACCGCACTTGTGGTTGCCTATAAGGCCCCCGAGTGGGGTATTGGTATCCGCATTAATCGATCTTAATTTGTTCGGAGCTAGAATGGTTTTAATATTTTTTGCCTTTCTATATATAATTGGGGGTTTATCAGGAAGAATAGTTCCCAAATGAGGGTCACATTTCAAAATATTCCAATGGGTATTTAAAATGCCCTTAATAGATTCGAAAGATTGATTAAAGGTGGTTATAAACCTAGGATTTCCATCAGTATTAGTTGATCTATTCCTAGGTTCACCGTAACCTATATGTATTTTTCTGGAACTTTTAGATTTCTTAAGTAAAGTAGATCTATCAGAGAGGCCTGTACCTTGATGAAGGAGTCACTAATAAGATCCGGATCATAACCCTTCACTGCAAATTTATTACTAAGATCTTTAGATTGGCTAAGAAAATCGCTCTCATTTGTACAATTTCTCTTAAGCCGATAAAACTGTCCTAAAGTGATATTTCTTAGCCACTGTGCATGGTGATTACTGGATGAATGTACATAATTGTTGACAGATACGGATTTGAAATGAGTGGTAGTGATAATATTTCCCTCCGGATCCGAAGTTAAAATCAGATCCAGAAATACCACTGAGATGGAATGAATTTCAAATGTAAATTTCGAACCCATATCATTCTGATCAAAAGAACTCAGGACATCAGACAGAACTGTGAATTCACCCTCCCAAATAATAATAATATCATCGATGAAACGGCCATATTATACAAGGCCCACCCCCAGATCAGCATTCTGCCAAATAGATGTTTTTTCCCAAAATCCCTTAAAGAGATTGGCATAATTGGGGGCGAACCTTGGACCCATGGCCGTTCCACAGATTTGTAAATAAAATAATTCCTCAAAAGAAAAATAATTGTGAGTCAAAATAAAAGTGATACTCTCCAATATAAATTTCTTGTGTGAAGTGGGAATAGAGGAATCCGTGTTAAGCCAGAAGTCAATTGCCATGATCCCCCTGGAATGATCAATGCACGTATATAAAGAAGATACGTCACATGTAGCCCAGAGGTAATTAGGCTTCCATTTAATCTCAGAGATGGAGTCGATGACATGCAGCGTTTCCCGAATATGTGACCTGAGCTTTGCTACAATGGGTTGAAGATAATAATCCACATACTGGGACAGGCCAGACGTCATCGACTCTACCCCCGAAACAATGGGGGCTAAGTGGCTAAGAAATATCCCTTTAGGACAGTTTTATCGGCTTAAGAGAAATTGTACAAATGAGAGCGATTTCCTTAGCCAATCTAAAGATCTTAGTAATAAATTCACAGTGAAGGATTATGATCTGGATCTTATTAATGACTCCTTCATCAAGGTACAGGCCTCTGATAGATCTACTTTATTAAGAAATCTAAAAGTTCCAGAAAAATACATATAGGTTACGGTGAACCTAGGAATAGATCAGCTAATATTGATGGAAATCCTAGGTTTATAACCACCTTTAATCAATCTTTTGGATCTATTAAGGGCATTTTAAATACTGTGACAAACGCCCCTCTTTTGTAGTGCTGACGTCTGTCTGGGTTCTTCCCGACACAGTCTTCTAGGGTTAATTATACAACAAACAGGATCATGCAAAGTATTATGCTGCTTAACTCAGGCTTCTGCCTGCTTTATTTTCATCCAAGTAAGGTACTGCAGCTTTAACATGTGTAGGTTAGAGGTACTCAGATACTTTCATTCAGCAGTTCACACATTTCAGTGTTACAATATTTCCCACACTGTTATTTCAAGAAATAAAACCAAAATCATATAAGCAAATCCTATCCCTTTCAGGGATCTAACTACACATCAGAATCAGTCTCTCTAACAGCTGCTGGCCAACTAAACTGGTTCCCCAGCTTAAAACAATGCTCTCTCATTTAGGGACACAAGATACAGCACAGTTTTTTAGCAACAGCAGTAATCATTTGTTTGTCCCATCTGTTTGGGGTGTCCAGGCAAATCCTCTGGCACTGCGACACGTGGAGAAGCCGTCAACCCCGACACCGGACGCAGGAGAGCAGCGACACCCCCAGCCCCCAGGCTCCAAGGAGAGAGAGTCAAATGCAAAACCTCTCTGCTCTAAATACCTGTGCATGTGATTAGAAGAGCAGGTGAGGGAGAACTAGAGCCATTGTAATCTGTGGTCTGGATTTTCCATCCAGCTGCCTGAGTTAATGGGAAGCTGTGGAACGGATCATTTTTAGCTATTCCTGCACTTTCTGCTCTAAAATGGGGCAGAAAGCTGCCTAACATCTTTGGACTATGTCACAATACCCATTGCAATATTTTGAAATGTGACCCTCATTTGGGAACTATTCTTCCTGATAAACCACCAATTGTATGTAACACCTTCCCCCCCCCAACGCAGATAGGGACCATGTGGGGAAATCTACACTTGTGTTACCGGGTGTGGTGCGTCACCTGATAGGCTCACAGAAGGCCTGAACCTCCGCCACTGGGAGCCTGGGGTTACCTGATCCGTCGTTGAACACAGCACCTCCACCTGTAAGGGTTCCCACCTGAGTGGGATGGTCCTCTTACAGGAACCACAATAATAAAACACGCACACAGTGTATGCTAATAACTGTTTACTATTGTAACTACTAATAATAGCTCCGGTACCTGTACCACACAGAATAATGCGTATACACACACACATGGACGTGCACCGGGTGCACACATCAACATAAGTATTCCCCAATGTACCTTATGTCCAAACCCCACCCACGTGTGTTGGAGATAGCGCTATCCCTAAACGTGTTGGTGCACTCTTTATAGATACCTTCCCGGGATCCAGCCACGGGTGCCGCTATACACTGAAGTGGATCCACCTGATCCGACGTGATGTCCTCCTATGCGTGGGGTGACTTCCAGCGTGGATAATATCACCGCAGCTCCGCACCGTCTGTACTTTGACGGGGATCCGTCTGCAACCGGCCGGCCGCAGTCACTGCTTGACGTGGCCTCCGAGAAGATAGTCTCTATATAACTCTGGGGTGTCTGAGCCCAGACCCAGTAATCAGGCTGCGCACTACTGAGTGGCTTCTAACTTAACCAAATAGCTAAAGGGGCAGAACTCCTCAAGTAGGGCCTATCCTTGAAGCAAACACAAACTGGGGCAATGGTAACTTATCTGGGGCTTCTGGGGGTAACTAGGCCTAGTGCCAGGGGCTACTTCTCCCTGCACACACACCCTAACTCACCCAGCTCCCAGCTCCAACGGACACTCTTTTTACAAACTGTCTAAACTGTCATCTCTCACAGCTTCACTGGTTGCCTAGCAACATGTAACTGTAGCCTCAATTGCAAATGCAGCCGTCCTATTGACCAAGCTGCAGCATGTGACAATCCCCTGAGGGATACATGGGCTGTACACTCCCCCTGGTAAAATCCCAACGGCCTCGCTTGGGTAGCAGATATATAACAGAGAGTTATATAATGAAAAATGCATTGCATAGGATACACAACAAATCACGTTGATACCTGAGGCCAACTGAGTCTCATAGTGGGGTACCCCTAACGGATTGAGTGATTGACTCCTGGGAGTCTTTTGGAGCTCATGATCGGGGGCTACAGTCTCTGATCCCAAACCATCTCCTCCCCCTGGTAGAAGGAATAGTAAGGGGTCTTGGTGCCAAACTTTTACCCGGCCATCCGCGACATGGATGAGGTGGGCCAGGAGGTCTTGCCCTTTGCTTCGGTCCACCACATGGTGAATGAAGCGCTCCAGCGTGCGCATGAAGGAGGCAATAATTACCAGAGCAGTCACAGCACAGTCTTTGTTCACTCCAGCAATCTCTTTAGTGGTGATGTCTTCTGGGGACATCACAATATCTACATGCAGGCCCATGTCTTGAGACGAGACGGATTGAAGGTTCCTCGTGTAGGAGTAAATTCCGCGCATAGCCGCTGTACTGGATACCTTGATGGGGTCAAATCGGTTCTCTGGTCTGCAGAGATCTTCTAGGGGAGACACCTTCACCAGGACGCGATGACGGGGTGAGCCCATCGCCCGGGTGACCCTACCTTTGGAGCCACCATGCTCCACGATCACCGGGGAGCTCACACCCGACACCCCTGGGGCAGTCAACTCACCCCTGTCGTCGTTGGCAGGTACTGATCCCAAGCCTGGGACTGATGGTACCATCGTTGAAGTCCGGACAGGCCGTGGCAGGGCCCACGGGCCCACAGCAGAGTCCGCAGTAAGTGAGTCAATCAGCCCGTTGTCCTCAGCGTCACTTGAGTGGAACGCCGGCAGGCGCATCACCACGGCTGATTGGATACTGTTGTCAGTAGAAGAGAATGGGGGTAGGGACGCCTTACCCTTCGTTGGTTCAAACATCTGTGGTTCCGTCATTGGAACCGAATCTGGGACCGATTCTGGAGTTGAGTTTGGAACCGCTGTTAGGGCGCACGGGCCCTCCAAAACCTCTGCTCTTGAGGTAGGTAGATTGGCAGCATTGACCGGCCCAGTAGAGGGGTCTGTCGCATTTTTCTCTGTGGTTTCCGTGGGCCGCAGCAGCATGGGTTGCAGGAACTGTGCTCCGCAGCAAGCACTCTTGGGTCCCCAAGTCAGTTCTCCATCTGGAAAATCACATTTGCTGCAGAAACATCGTATGCACCCCTGCCTGTCCACTTTTGCCACCAGAAGTTCTACTGGTAGGTGATAAGGGTCAAAGTCCATACCGCCATACTTATTCAACTCCTTTTGTAAGCACAGGCACAAAAGATAGGGTGCTTTCACTCCTTTTACTCGCCAACCTCTGTATAATTGAGGGTGCAGTTCACTGTATCCTGTTTCTCCCTGCCTGGGAACAGATGTGGTGGACTGAGACTCACTTACGTCACGGGGGTGGAGCTCTGGTTCTCGCGCCAGACCCCGGCTGGTTACTGTAACGCATTGTGGTGCAGCCTGGCCGCCATTAGCACGTGCGCTCTCCTGACTTGGCGGGAGGCGCCATTTTAGATGGGGCTCATGATTAGCCTCCCCAGATGAGGAAGCCAAAGAAACTGCTAGGTAAGGGTAGATAATTGGGCACCCATTGGTCGGACCCTCGGGCAGAGTTAGGAATTGAGGACCGTCTTCCTCGCTTATGGCATGGCCTACATTTAGTATCATGGCACTCCATTCACGGAGAGGGAATCATACTTTTGCCCTATGACCCATGCTTGCGCCAGTCCAGGGAGTTTGCGAACATGCTCCTGGATGTCTGACGCGAATGCGTGAGCAGGAACTCCGGCCACAATGATCAGGCGGTTCGGGGTCGGGCTAAGCTTTGTGGCCCATGCGTGGACCTCATGCTTTGAGGGCACCCACATAGTGGAAAATTAAATTGCACAAATTTGGATGAAAACTAGGACAGGGCACACCAGGTCTGAGATCTCAGCAGCGCCTCCAAAATGTAACACCTTCCCCCCCCCCAATCGCAGATAGGGACCATGTGGGGAAATCTACACTTGTGTTACCGGATGTGGTGCGTCACCTGATATGCTTACAGAAGGCCTGAACCTCTGCCACTGGGAGCCTGTGGTTACCTGATCCGTCGTCGAACACAGCGCCTCCACCTGTAAGGGTTCCCACCTGAGTGGGATGGTCGTCTTACAGGAACCACAATAATAAAACACGCACACAGTGTATGCTAATAACTGTTTACTATTGAAACTACTAATAATAGCTCCGGTACCTGTACCACACAGAATAATGCGTATACACACACACATGGACGTGCACCGGGTGCACACATCAACATAAGTATTCCCAAAGTACCTTATGTCCAAACCCCACCCATGTGTGTTGGAGATAGCGCTATCCCTAAACGTGTTGGTGCACTCTTTATAGATACCTTCCCGGGATCCAGCCACGGGTGCCGCTATACACTGAAGTGGATCCACCTGATCCGACGTGATGTCCTCCTATGCGTGGGGTGACTTCCAGCGTGGATAATATCACCGCAGCTCCGCACCGTCTGTACTTTGACGGGGATCCATCTGCAACCGGCCGGCCGCAGTCACTGCTTGGCGTGGCCTCCGAGAAGATAGTCTCTATATAACTCTGGGGTGTCTGAGCCCAGACCCAGTAATCAGGCTGCGCACTACTGAGTGGCTTCTAACTTAACCAAATAGCTAAAGGGGCAGAACTCCTCAAGTAGGGCCTATCCTTGAAGCAACCACAAACTGGGGCAATGGTAACTTATCTGGGGCTTCTGGGGGTAACTAGGCCTAGTGCCAGGGGCTACTTCTCCCTGCACACACACCCTAACTCACCCAGCTCCCAGCTCCAACGGACACTCTTTTTACAAACTGTCTAAACTGTCATCTCTCACAGCTTCACTGGTTGCCTAGCAACATGTAACTGTAGCCTCAATTGCAAATGCAGCCGTCCTATTGACCAAGCTGCAGCATGTGACAATCCCCTGAGGGATACATGGGCTGTACACTCCCCCTGGTAAAATCCCAACGGCTTCGCTTGGGTAGCAGAAATATAACAGAGTTATATAATGAAAAATGCATTGCATAGGATACACAACAAATCACGTTGATACCTGAGGCCAACTGAGTCTCATAGTGGGGTACCCCTAACGGATTGAGTGATTGACTCCTGGGAGTCTTTTGGAGCTCATGATCGGGGGCTACAGTCTCTGATCCCAAACCATCTCCTCCCCCTGGTAGAAGGAATAGTAAGGGGTCTTGGTGCCAAACTTTTACCCGGCCATCCGCGACATGGATGAGGTGGGCCAGGAGGTCTTGCCCTTTGCTTCGGTCCACCACATGGTGAATGAAGCGCTCCAGCGTGCGCATGAAGGAGGCAATAATTACCAGGGCAGTCACAGCACAGTCTTTGTTCACTCCAGCAATCTCTTTAGTGGTGACGTCTTCTGGGGACATCACAATATCTACATGCAGGTCCATGTCTTGAGACAAGACGGATTGAAGGTTCCTCGTGTAGGAATAAATGCCGCGCATAGCCGCTGTACTGGATACCTTGATTGGGTCAAATCGGTTCTCTGGTCTGCAGAGATCTTCTAGGGGAGACACCTCCACCAGGACGCGATGACGGGGTGAGCCCATCGCCCGGGTGACCCTACCTTTGGAGCCACCATGCTCCACGATCACCGGGGAGCTCACACCCGACACCCCTGGGGCAGTCAACTCACCCCTGTCATCGTTGGCAGGTACTGATCTCAAGCCTGGGACTGATGGTACCATCGTTGAAGTCCGGACAGGCCGTGGCAGGGCCCACGGGCCCACAGCAGAGTCCGCAGTAGGTGAGTCAATCAGCCCGTTGTCCTCAGTGTCACTTGAGTGGAACGCCGGCAGGCGCATCACCACGGCTGATTGGATACTGTTGTCAGTAGAAGAGAATGGGGGTAGGGACACCTTACCCTTCGTTGGTTCAAACATCTGTGGTTCCGTCATTGGAACCGAATCTGGGACCGATTCTGGAGTTGAGTTTGGAACCGCTGTTAGGGCGCACGGGCCCTCCAAAACCTCTGCTCTTGAGGTAGGTAGATTGGCAGCATTGACCGGCCCAGTAGAGGGGTCTGTCGCATCTTTCTCTGCGGTTTCCGTTATTAACAATTTGTATTATTATTTATTGTGTGTGTGTGTGTGTGTGTGTGTGTTTTTCCAGGTTGCTTATCATTTTAGAATGTATGCATTTAGTTTGTGTATATTTGTGTGCGCAGTTTTATTATATGTACACACAATTATACACTTACAGGTTAATATGATTTATATTTATATCTAATAGACTATTAATCTTTTTAAAATAATTTTATTAATTAATTAGTTGTCTTAATGTCATTTAGTTTTCTCTCTATTACATTATGTATGATTATCTGTATTTTGTTTTATTTTCACATTTATTTTGAGTGTATATACTCACCTATATTATATGATATTCATGTAATAGTATTGTATATAGGGTGAGTTACGGGGGCACTCATTGGCTATTCTCCAGTGGCCTGTCTATATGTATGGACACTGGTGATTGGCCTCTGGGGGCTCCTATTAACTACTCCCTCATTGTGGGTGGATATATAGATCATGTCCTCCATTTTTTGATTATCCCCTTTGAGAAAGTCACCGTCAGTGTGACGAAACGCGTCAGGGTAAATTGATTACGACACTACGTCATCACGCAAGGGTGCGCTTTACGGCCGAGGCGCACTTGGAGCTGATTTGAGGCTGTGTCATTTAAAATCACACTACAAGCAAGAAATCGGCAAATCGGCCATCTAAAGCTGCTGAAAGTGAACCGGATCAGATTCCCAACTGTTGGTGTGATCCAGGACGCTGTGACCTGTCTGCTGGTGATTATATCACGAACTGCTTTAATAATTTTTACTTTTGTGAGTGTCCTTAATCCCCTTGTCCTTTTTTAATATTAAATGTACTGATCTACACTATGGGACATGCGCTCTCTGTTCTCTTGTATGTATGTATATATATAGTCAAATAGAACAGTATATATATATTGTGTATATATATATTGTGGCAGGACGGCCTCGCGGCGGGGTCTGTAAGACGCTTGACACGATGGAAAACTTTAAACACTAGTGGTTTATTAGCCACAACCAAAATAAGTACGGGTGCACTGTCCATTTAAGAAACTACTTTCTTGCAAATTAAAGCCTAATCCCGTTAGGGACACTAACTCACTTCTTGAGCCCTTACTAACAGGACAGCCAGCTAATCTGGTCATGCCCAAAACATGCTACACAAACGATAACCAATAAGCATAATAAGAATAAAGTCTTATCTGTTTTGAAGCTCCAACAGCAAACAGGAACACGGTTCCAGGGAGCAGGCTGTGTCCAGCCTCGCAGCGATCTTGATCTTTATCCTGGGTTGGGGTCCCAGCTGGTCCCAGTAGCCTAGCTCCTCGCAGGACTGGGGACCAGAGCAACAGCCATGGCTTCCCAGCCGGGAGAATTCTCTCCACCTTCCTGTGGAAAAACAAGCTCCCTGTGTGTGTGTCACTTCCTGCTTTTAAACCTGCAGTCTCTCAGGCCTCCTGCTTAATTAGGCTGCAGGTGTGCTTCCTTCTGTCTGAGGAGATTAACACTCTGTGAACTGGCTGCAGCGTCTCTCCATTCACTATTCCAGCCTACTGAGTCAGTGACTCTGTCACATATCCCTCTCCCCAGCGAAACATTGTCCTGTGGAGCGGCCCGTGCACCATTCCCGTGCACCAGCATTTTTGGCGAAAATGTCTGACGTCGGCCCTTCCCTCCCCCTTTTTTTTCTTGCCTTCTAATTTAGGCATTTTCTTTTTTGGGTAATTACCAGGCCATCTGGGCCTGAACACTCATCCTTCTCTACCTCTTTCTCTTGTGCCGTCCTGAGTCTAGGGTTGAAGCGCCGCCTTTGTTGTGTCCCCTTTTGCAAATGTCCCCAAGCCTCCTGCTGTCTATCAGCTATCTCTGCCTTCTTCCTCTTGGGCTCAGAGTCTCCCTAACCCTGTAGAAGAGCCAAGACCTCAGTTAGCTCATAGCATTCACTCACCAGTGCTTGTCCTGCTTCTCCCTCTGTTTTTTGACCTTCCTCAAGGGTTTTTTGTACTTCTTCGTCTGAATCAGAAGTCTTCCTGGCCCTTTTCTTAGAAGAACCCACACAGATTAAAGCTTCCCATGATACAGAGCTGTCAACCTTTTTCTTATCTTCCGGGCTTTTTTCCAGCTTTTGTTCCTCACCATTTTCTTTAGCTTCCTATTGATTTTCAACAGAACCAGCACTATCAGTAGAGGACATGGTAGCACTCTTTGCTTTTTCAACCTGAACTTCTTTGTCACTTTCAGAAGGCAGCTTTGCACGCTTTTTAGGGGTGACCATTTTTTTAAAAGAGGCCCATGGTGTAATGCCTTCCTTCTTTCTTTCTCCATCAGAAGTGGCCCCTTCACCTTCTGTTTCAACAGTCTGTGCTGTGTCTCCCATTACATTTTCTGTAGGAGAGGTCTCTATAGACTCATCAGGAGAAGAGGGCGAACTGTCTCCTCCATCTACCTCTGCAGGATCACGAGACTCCAATGAGACAGGTACTTGTTCTGTCACATACTCTGCCTTTGTCTCTTCTTCCTTCTTTCCTTTATGCTTCTTGCCTGAAAGCTTCTTTAAACCAGATCCAGTGAAAAGCTTCCTTAGAGGGCTACCTTGAAGCTTAGCCTTCTCTTGTGAAGACAGTAACTCCGCTTCAGTGGTGATGGCTTCTGGACCTTTCTCCATCAGCGTATTTTTAGTGTTGGTTTTCACCTCATTTATCTTTATAACTTCATTTTGGGTGGGGGTCTTATCAACCCTAAGTGCACCCCATGATGCCGCTCTATTACCGTCAGCAAACTAGTAGGCTTGGGCCTTTCTTTCTTGTCCCTTTAATTTACTCCGTTGGGAGTGTTGCTGGATAACCTGTGATGTCTTTCTCATCTTATTTTCCAACTGAGCGGTGTCGAACATAGCCACATGCTCAGTCTTTAGGGCCTCGAGTATCTCATCCAGGTCACGCTTTTGTTTCTCCGCCAACTTGCGGCCAGCACGCTCAGACTCCAGGTCCTTCCTCAAGTCATGAAGCTGTCCTTCTGCATATCTTTTTTCACTCAGTGCCGCTGCCAGTTTATCCTCTTTGGGGTTGAGTCGCGACTCCACATCTCTTAGCAGGTTCAGCGCAAGGCTTAAATCTGTTTCTTTTCCTCTATTTCTGACCTGCAATTGCCTGTGCTTCTCCCAGACCTTGTCCAGCTCCAGCTGCAGTCGGTCCCTCTCATTGGCCGTGTTGTCCAGCAGCCTGTGGGTATCAGCCATCTCGATTTCATAGCGCAATGTCAGGCAAGCCACCTGACAGACGGTTATTCAACTTCACTTACATGTGAGTATCTGTACTGGTATATACCAGTTTTTAATTGCACTAGGTTATACAAAAACAACAAAACAGGCAGCGCTACCCACAATAGTATGACAGAGTATATATTACCTTATGTATAAATGACCAAACATGCATAAGGGGCTGCCCAAGATACAAAAAACTGACCCCCTGGTCAGAACTATAGTATGGAAAGGGAAAGTATCCACTGGCGCCAAATATGATATATACTGCAAAAGGATATATGAAAACCAAGCCTGTTGGCTGTAGACAAGTAGCTCCTCGCGTTGTGCTTAAAGAAAAAGAAAAAGCACAACACATAGCGTAATACTGTGACTATAAACGGACAACACTTAACAACATGTAACGGCTGAAAAATAAATTGGTGAAATCTCAATATTAAAACATTTAATAACAATCATAAATAATATATATTGCACACGGACATTTAATAAACAAATAATGCGATAAAAATAAAAGCACTCTGCACCGCCGATGGGAATAGTAGCAATGCCTACTCACCAGATGGAGTAAGTAAGTAGGCGGTGGATAATTTTGAGAGTATCCCCTCTCGTTTGTAAAGCTGCTCTCTGCTGGCTGGCGTCTCTGGGACCGTAAGTGTGGAGATCTTGGTGCGGTGCCTTCCGCGACTCACTTGAGAAGACGCCCAGGAGGTAGTGAACAGCTGGCAGCTGATTCAACACGCCGTCGACATCAGCAGGAAAACCGGTTGGCAGCAAACGCAGATTCAATAGCAGCAGCTGATGCAGCACGCCGTCGGTGTCAGCGGGCTGGCTGGTCTGCTGCAAGCGCAGATGGAACTGTGCGTGGGGATACAATCTCCAAAGTGTAGAGTGCTAAGCGCCACCCTACGCGTTTCGAAAGGCTCTCTGCTTTCTTCCTCAGGGGTATATAAAATATGGAGTCCAACATAGTCCCTTAAATACAAAATCTGTGATTTACAGGGATTGATTTCACCTGCAGTCCAAAAGCACTTGCGCAATAGGTGTAATGAGGAAGTCCTTAGACATAGTAATTCAGTCACCTGCGCTTTTGAAAATGTTCATGTAAAGTGCTACTGCAAGTAGTTATATTCAGCTGTTATATTTAACAAACAATTGAAACATGACTTACTATTAACATACAACAATTAACATATATATAAAAAAGGAAGGAGTAATAATAAACTTATGTGTATGTGATTATACTCTATTCTAATGAATAATTAAAGGAAATATTTAAATCTAACCTATTTGTGACCTATTAAATTGTAAGTGAATTTATAAATTTTATATTCTAAGTGTATTGTCTAAGTGATTATATTATTAAATAATAAACTATGTGAATGTTTATATATATTGATTATTAAAAGTGCTCATATTATCTTATTATGCTTAAAGTCAAGTATTTGAGGAGTACTATAATATTAATATATGAACTTTATAGGCTGGATTATCTAATGGATATTCTGATCACTAACCTACCAAAAAGGGTTTTAAATCAAATTCTACATTCAAGCCCATTGGGGATAGAGTACATAATTCATAAATCCAATAGGATTCTCTTTTCCCCAATAGGCTTAAAGTATTTCCTCCTCTCCAATGTGGAGTGATCCACTCGATGGCCACACATTTTAGACCCTTAGGATCTTGATTGTGCACTCGAAGAAAATGATTAGACACATTGTGTGTTACTAAACCAGTTTTGATATTGTATATATGTTCGTACAAACGTCTTTTTATAGCTCTAGAGGTCATACCCACATACTGCAGACCACATGGACATTCAAGCAAATAAATAACGAAAGAACTGTTGCATGTAATATGTTGCTTAATTTTATAACTTTTTTGAGATTTATTTGAAATGAAATCAGATTTCTTAGTGCTATATTTACATGCAGTACATTTGTTACAGGGGAAATATCCCGCACAGGGTACCATTTTTCTATGAGTAGGTTGCAGCGGTGGACAGCTAGGTGCCAGTCTCTGACCTATATTTGGAGCTTTAGTAAAAATAATGTGTGGATAATCGGGTAAAATGCCCTCTAGATCTTTATCCTTTTTTAATATTGGCCAATATTTTTTAAGAGTTTTACGTATACTAGGAGCCATCTGATTAAATTGCGTAACAAATGACAAATTTCCTGATGTATTAATATTTTTATTTTTATTTTTGTATTGTAAGAGACTGGTCCTGTCCATCGCTGCAACCTCAGCAATGGTTGTGTCTAAATCAAGCGGGGGATATTTCCTCTCCAGAAATTTTTTCTTAAGATCTGCTGCCTGGGTTTTGAATGTGTCTGGATGGGAGCTGTTTCTTTTTAGTCGAATGAACTGTCCCTTAGGGATATTTTTGACCCATGTAGGATTATGGTGACTTTGTGCATGTAAATAATTATTTGACTGAACCGGTTTGAAATACGTGCTGGTGTGAATGCAATCATTTTTAATAGTTAACTCTAAATCTAAAAATTGTATTTTGTTAGGGCTTGTGATGAATGTGAATTTTAAATTATTATTATTATTATTCATGTATAATTGAAACTGTGATAACTGTGCTTGTGTACCTGACCAGATAAAAATGATATCATCTATGTAGCGCCGCCACAGCACCAAGCTTGCACCATAGGGACAACTGGACCATATATGTTGTTCCTCCCAGTTGCCCATAAACAAATTAGCATAACTAGGTGCAAACTTGGTACCCATGGCGGTGCCACATACCTGCAAATAATAAGACCTATTAAAATAAAAAAAATTATGACAAAGAATAAATCTAATACCTAAAATAAGAAAATCTTTGTATTCTTTGGATATAGATGGGTCATTATTAAGGGTGTTCAAGACTGATTCACATCCATGATCATGGTTGATTATTGTGTATAAGGAATTAACGTCGGCTGTAACAAATAAATAATGAGGTTGCCATTGAACTAGGTTATACAAGCATTTGCTTTGATATTTTATCCCCTTCTGGGCTTATTTCACATAACACTAGTATGCATTTAGCGTAGGGACCTGCTAAAGAGACTTACCTTGACGTGGTTAGCAGGCTTGGCATTATTTGATCAAAGGATGTATACCAAAAGTCTCCTTTTTTCTTATAGGTATTTACACCATACATATATATATATTCCCCATTGATTGCTATCCCTATGGGAGAAGCGCAGGGATTCACTTTCTGTTTTGCACATTTGTATGGCCATTTCCTTCACTAGCTGCATGCTCTTTACATGGAGAAGCGCAGTGATTATATTTGTTTTACATTATTTGTTGGGCCGATTTTAATCCTTTGCAGCACGCTCCTAGAGGGCAACACTACTATGGTGTAATTGAATATATTTAGCCAATCACCTGCAACTGCTTATTGAGCAGTTTGTGGCAGGGCAGGCCAGCCCCTCCTCTTCTAGGTATATAATCTCCTAGCAAGGTCCCCTTATTCCACTTCACTTACATGTGAGTATCTGTACTGGTATATACCAGTTTTTAATTGCACTAGGTTATACAAGCATTTGCTTTGAAATTTAACCCCTTCTGGGCTTATTTCACATAACACTAGTATGCATTTAGCGTAGGGACCTGCTAAAGAGACTTACCTTGACGTGGTTAGCAGGCTTGGCATTATTTGATCAAAGGATGTATACCAAAAGTCTCCTTTTTTCTTATAGGTATTTACACCATACATATATATATATATTCCCCATTGATTGCTATCCCTATGGGAGAAGCGCAGGGATTCACTTTCTGTTTTGCACCAAGTCTATTGGACAATCGTAAGATCTGTGAGGGGGTAGTAGCTCGGACTGAGTCTTGCTGAAGACATCCATAAAATATGCGTACAGGGCGGGTAAGTTTCCCTTGGGGTTGGATATATTAACCAGCAGTTTGGGCGGAAGTACAGCTGGTGGGGAAGACTCCTCTGACCTTGACCTCCAGACAATGGGATCTTGAGATGTCCAATTGATGTGTGGATTGTGCTTCTGCAACCATGGTAAGCCAAGGGTGACAGGTGTTCCAGGAGCATGGATTACATCCAAGGCCAGGGTCTCCTTATGGGAATGAGAAGAAAGGGTGAGAGGGCTGGTCTCCATGGAGGTGCATGGAGGGCGGCCGTCGATCCCTACCACGGCAACTTCTTCTTAATGAGTGGAATCTGGTTAAATTCTGAGAATTTCTGGCTCACGAAGTTTCCTCCTGCGCTGGAATCGATGAAAGCCATTGTAGATGTCTGAAAGGTAGGACCAGAGAGAGAAACGGGAATAGTTAACTTCTTAGGAAGTTCCTTCTTGGAAAGGGGACAGGGAGAATTAGCACCCAGGGAGCACCCCTTCATACTCACTGGGCTTGGTCGTTTCCCGGACATTGAGGACATTCGCGAATCAGATGCTCAGAGGATCCGCAGTAAAAGCATAATCCACCAAGTCTGCGGAATTGTTGTATCGGTGCCCGGGTGCGTTGAACTCCGAGTTGCATCGGTTCTGGAGCCTCCAGAGCGGGCAGTGGAGAAGTGGCAGGTCTCGTGGGTGAAGAGAACCTGGGAAAGGGGGCACAAAAAGGCACAAATCGGAAGTGTTGGCGCTCGGAGCGGCGTACCTGGAGACGTTGGTCCACCTGAATGGCTAGGGAGATAAGTTCCTCCAGAAGTCCTGGCCTGGGTTGTGAGGCGAGCTCTTCCTTTACGGAATTAGTTAGTCCTCGCCAAAAAACTGTGACTAAAGACTCCTGACCCCACCAAGTCTCAGCTGCTAGGGTCCTGAACTCCAAGGCGTACTGGGCCACGGCCAACGTCCCTGTGAATGCTGAAGCAAAGAGTCAGAAGCAGTCTCCTGTCGTGCGGGGGTATCGAAGACCTGACAAACGTCTCGTCTAAATGCCGCATAATCTCGAGTAATTTCGGGGCGTAGTTCCCAAATCAGGGAGGCCCAAGCCAGGGCATTTCCCGTGAGTAGGCTGTAGACATATGCCACCTTCTTCCGTCCAGAGGAATACTGCTGCGGAGCCATCTCAAACTGGATCTCACATTGATTGAGAAATCCGCGGCAGGCGTGCGGGTCCCCATCGTACGGCTTGGGTGCCGGAATCTTCATGCCCGGTGCTGCGGCGCCCACCAGTTCCACGTGTGCTGGAGGTGCAACCACAAGGGGTGCCCGTAAAGAGAGATCTTCTACCTGTCAGTGAGAAGAACCAGCTGATCGGTCATGACCTGGATTTGCTGATACATGGCCGATATCATGCTGCCATGTTCAGTCTGATCTGCGTCTAGTGGGCTCGACATAATGTTATGCCGGGGCTGTCCGCAGACCAGACCCGTCCCTTATACTGAGGTGGGGACGTATATGTGCACGCACCCGCAGCAGAAGGAGCATGTCTTGAGTGTGGTGTTTTGGTGTTGCCTGACCAGGTGGAAATAGCTGTAGCAATACTTGCCAGAAGAGAAGAAGAGACATAGCCCTAGAGCCAAGGTCGGGGAGAGATCCGGAAGGTCTGGGTCCAAGCTGAGATCGAGGAACGTGAGAAGCCGCGTAGTCAAGAGGGAGCCGGGGTCAGGAGCCAGAGAGTGTAGTCCGCCAAGCCGAGTCGTAACCTGAATAAGCGACGACAAGAGAGAGCCAGAATAGACATCCACAAGGAGAGACTATGTCAAGCAATGTGAAAGTGGTACAACAGGCATTATATAGTGCGGCTTACCAATAGGAAGCGGAGGCAGGTCTGGAGGAGCATGAGGAGCTGTCCTGGATTGGCTACCTTGATAGGCAGACAGGTGAGCAGCTTTGGCACTAAGTAACAGCCTGTGTGTGTGTTGGGGGCGTGGTCTCACTGCAAGAGCAGTAAATAAATTATCTTCGCCTGGTGCACACTCTGTAATGCCGGAGAGCGCGAGCCCAGGACAAATTACATCCTGCTTTGATTCTACTACCTTTCACAATTTAGTGTCATCCACAAAGATGGAGACTTTGCTCTCTATGCCAAATTCAAAGTTATTAATAAACAAGTTAAAAAGCAGGGGTCCCAGTACCGATCCCTGAGATTCTCCACACACAGCTTTATCTCAACCTGAAAAAAGTTCCATTTATGACAACTCTCTGTGTTCTATCTTTCAACCAGTTTTCAATCCAGGTGCATAAAGTCCTAATTTTGTGTAAATATATGAATTAAGTACAAATAGCCATGTTAGTCCAGTTGCGAGTAAATGAGTATTTCAGTTTAGGTGACACCTTTTTTATTTGGACTAACAATTGATATTATAAGACAAGATTTCAAGAGTTCTTCTCTGTTTCTCAGGTTAAAGCAATACTGATTAACAACATATTCCATGAGTTAAACACAGATGTAACAATCTAGATAACAATCTAAGGCTGCGTCCATGATTAGTGCTTGCGTGCTGAGACGCGCTTCCGCTCGGCACTGAGCCCCTACAGCCGCAATGAGAGCGGCTTTAGTAGGGGCTCGCCTATGCTTCCGCGCGCTTGCGGAAGCGTAGGTCTTAGGGAAATGTAAAATTTTCCCGCTTGCCGGAGCTCAGGGCCGGTCACGTGAGCGGTTCGCCCAATGAGGGTGAACCAGCTCCGTGACGTCACTGGCCCGCCCGCCGACACGCCACGGATGGCGCGCTGTGTAAGGCAAGGGAAAGCACCCTCTTTCCCTGAGCCTCAGCACGCCTCCGCTTGCCAGAACCATGGCCGAGGCCTAAGGCAGATGATTTATGTAGCCAGGCCGGTTTCCTTGGCTACTAGTCTGCCCTCCCTTGCAGTAAGTCCTGGTAACAGCAGGACTACCAGGAGTTATCATGGGTTTCCCCCACTCACAGTAGGTTCTTGAGTGACAGGGAGGGGGGGCGGTGGGACTAGGCCTGTGTATGTCCAATCATAGATTCAGACCTTCTTCCCTTGTACTTAAGGAGCTGCACTGCAAAATGTAGGGAGTGCCTCTACCTTCTTGAGAGAGGCTGGTCTACCCTAACAATGGTGCAGGGCTGTGTCAATTTGTACTCCCTCCCCTGGGGGAGTGGAGAGGGAGACTATAACCTTTACTCCACCAGGGTGTAAGGGAAGAGCAGGGACAGCTTCAGGGGCCCTTGGTCTGGAATGGAGGTCCAGGGTCTTCAGCGTCTTCAGCGACCAAGGTGGATTCCCAATGGATCACTGTGGTACTGTAGACTTGGTTTTTATCTGGTTTTTAAACACCTGCAAATTGACACAGCAGTAATATCCACTGGATAGTGCAAGGGGAATTCATTTTTTCCATCTGGTGGATACGTGAAGAACAGCACCCAAAGAAATCAGAATCCAGGTAATTCAAAGAAATCAACAATTTTTTAACACAGGTGTAACTGGTGTGATTGGCGGCGTTCACGGCAGCGTACATGGAAGAATAACGCATGAATGCCACGTGGAATACAGCAGAGTTAATGAAAACAGCTCCGTGAAATGTTTGAATAACGACCTGTAAGAAATCCAATATAGCAATAATTATATTGTAATGAATGAATCTATTATCAAAGGCAGAATGTTAAAGTATACAGTATAATAATCTGGACTTTCCTTCATATCTATATATTATATCTGATTGTATTTTCGGTTATAGAGTTATTTTGACGGTGCAGCTGTCCTAAAAGGTCAGAGTAGGCAGAAACCCTGTTTAAGTTTGACACTGAGGGACTATTGACAACTGTGACTTTAGCTGAGAGTAGAGGCTGTGACAAAAGCTCTGAGACTCTTCCAGTCCTTACTGTATTTGGTATTCTATGTTTAGAATAAGTGTGCTGTTGCTGATTCGATCATAGTTTGAAACTGCAGGACCTAATTTGGAATAGAAATATATATTAAGAGAGCTGATTCAAGGAATATTATCTGGATAAATACTGTACAACAGTGAGCTTAGTAAGCTTTAGGAAGGAAGGATGAGGAGAAGATAGGCCAGAGGAAGAAAGACCAGGCCAGAGTGATGATATCATGAAGAGGAGAAAGAAATGTTAATACCTGGAGAGATTAACAGAAAGAAGGTTACTATGTGCAACTATTCTTAAGAATATCAATCTTTTTGAAACATCATCGTCATTCTTACAATTTTTGTATGTAAGTAATTATTTTCAAAATAAACGTTTTGTTTTTGTGTGCAAACGACAAGAATGCTGAATTCTGTTATACTGATGTAAATCTACAGAAAAAGCGACTTTAAGGACATTTAACACGACCGCTGCATCTATAGAGCCTTTTTGAATGTTACCGCACTGAGCACATGCCAGACATGGAAAAGTTCCTTTAACGGGTGTGCCTAAAAATCTTGTGGTAGATGTTTTCACAGTCCCAAAGTTAGCTTTGACCACAGTGTCCCTGATTGTAGGTACTCTCCTGTAGGACATCAATGGTGTTGCTGGCAATATTTGACTAAGTTTAACATCTGTTAATAAGGTACCAAAAGTTGCGAATAAGATGACCGATGTATGAAGTGGACGTGGAGACAGTACCGACAAATGGAATTCTACCCATTTTCACAATTTGCCAAAACATGGCTACGGTACATGGATGACAATTTCATGTTATGGTATGGTAGCGTGGATTTACTCCTTATGTTTCATCAACAACTTAGCGCCTCTCTGGAAACCATCAGCTGTACACTGTACATTACGATTTAAAAGAGGTCTGCTTTCTGGACACTAGAGTCTACATAGTGGGCAATATGATCCAGACTTAGCTGTACTCTAAAATGAAAGACCGTAATATGCTCTTTATGCATGAGAGCTTTCACCCATCTCACAGTGTACGCTTCTTGCCCAAGAGCCAGCTATACAGGGTGAAGAGGATCATGAGTGAACCTGAGAATGTTGACAAGAGGTTACACCAAATTGTGGATAAGTTTGTGGCTAGAGGATATTCTAGAGATGTACTGGAGTTGGATAGGACATCTGAATCAATCATGTACAGGGAACGCCTACTCCGTCCTAAAAGTGTAGACAAGGTTATGGGTAGAATTCCATTTGTCAGTACTTTCTTCGCGTCCATTGCAGATATTGGTCGTCTTATTCACAAGTTTTGGTACCTTATTTACACAGATGTTAAGCTTAGTCAAATATTGACAGCACCACCATTGATGTCCTATAGGAGAGCACCTACAATCAGGGACCTGTGGTCAGAGCCGACTTTGGGACTGCGAAAACATCTACCACAAGATTTTTAGGCACACCCATTAAAGGAACTTGTCCATGTCTGGCATGTGCTCAGTGCGGTAACATTAAAAAAAGCTCTACATTCACGCACCCATTAACAGGTTGGCAGACCACATGAAGCATTATACCACATGTAATACTGAATTTTTGGTTTGCTTAATCAAATGCCTTTGTGGCATGGCCTACATTGGCAAGACCACCCGATAAATAAGGAGAGGGTGAGCACACACCTTCCATGATCAGACGTCGGGTACAAGACCAGCCAGTGTCCGCACATTTTATATCAGCTGGACATAGGGTAAGCCAGTTACGGGAACAGGTTATAGACCATGTCTTGAAACCGAGACGTGGGGGCAATAGGATATTTATCCTTAAGAAATGTGAAGCCTTCTGGATACACGAATTAGGGATGTTGCATCCCCATGGTCTAAATCATGATTACGATCTGACGGGTTTCTGAGGAATGGACTTTGTGCAGTTACGGGATGCTTGTGCAGGTATTTTGGTGCGATGCAGTATGGGTGAGCACCGTTCATCGCGGTTTTCCCCCGTTGTGTGAACCCTTACCATGATGCTCCCTAGAATCCATGCACATGCTATGTGCACCCCTATTAGTGTTGATCACTCACATGAACAACGTATTGAATTTCCCACATATTTTTGTGTGTGTTCAGAAGTGCTTTATGTGATACTATATGAACCCCTTGACTTTATCCTAAACCTAAGCTGCTGACCTTGTCTCTATGTGATGATATATGTATATATATATTTTTATCTACCTCTCCTGGATTGGACGATTTGTGATTGCTGTATGATTTTGACCTTCTTGGTTATAATTTATTATGATTGCTTACGTAAATTTTCCTCTTATGTTCACCTTGCCCTGTTTGTCCTTCCCTCTTGTTCTTTTCCTCCCTTTGCATTCCCGTTTTCCCTCAACAATTTAAATATTCATTTGTATATATTGATTTCTTCAAGTGTATCATCCTTGAACTAATGTCTGCCTCCATTGGCAGGACAGTTTTTATTCAGGCATTAAGGTACTTCATTAGTACAGTGAGGACACACAGTAGATGGGGTGTGGGGTGGAAGGTCCATTGTGAGGCTATTAGTCCCAGTGAGTTGGTACATGTGGTTGCTTTTGCACCACTTGTTGTTTGTGTACATCGGCAGTATGTTACATCACTGCACTTAGTCCCACTCCCACACCAATGATTATTTGAGCCTTGCGCATGCGTGATGCTACACTTGGCAAAGCTGGGTGTCAGGGACGCCAGCGGGTCTCCCTGCACCACTACTCATATGATTGGCGGTCGGAAGGGAGCTGTAGATTGCACCCTCAAGCGCAGCAAAGACCCCTGTATTGATATGGAGTAAGTACATTTACTCATTCTTTTTGCTCAGTGCGATCTAGGTAATAGATGCAGTGTTTGTTAGCTTTCCATAAATGCGCATGCTCAGCAGTAGCATTGTGGCAATTAGGTTTTGGCGCCGTTAGTATTTGTGTCTCTTATATATTTTCTGCCCCTGCTTCATTTAGAGCACAACACTTGAGAAAAAACCATGTGGTCTGAAGCTTGTTGACTGCCTGATGATTTATTGAAAAATAATTTCTTTTTTTCTATTGAGTGTGCTGCGGACTTCCTATTATATATATAATATATATATATATATATATATATATATATATATATATATATATATATATACAGTGGTCGACAAATCACCCAAAAATCTACTCGCCGAACAAAAAAATCTACTCGCCACCTAGTCCCGCCCCCAACCCTGCCCTAGTCCCACCCTAGTCCTGCCCTCAGGCCCGCTTCAAAAAAAAAATTGAATAAATTCCTAGTAAGAACAACATTCGTTTTTGACATTAGTGTATTTATTGTATTACATTATACTACAATTAGTCCTGGTTATGTGTGTGTGTGTGTGTGTGTGTGTGTGTATGTGTGTGTAAATGTCAGATTTACAAAAAAAGCCAGATGTGAGTGAATAATTTCCTGAATCCCTTAACCAGTGTCTGGATGCCCCCACTTCACAATATCTAAAGCAGCAATCCCACCTGGGATCTTACCTGATCCGCAGTCCCTCAATGTCCAGGTACCTCATTCCCGCAATGTTATAAGTTGGAGGGGAGGTTTTCTACCTGTCTTCTGGGTTAGGGGCGATTCCGATGTCTCCCGTCTGAAGCTTGAGAGTCAAATCTGGAAGAAAGCAGTATAGGTTTTTTTGGTGTAGTATACAGTAGGACAGTTAAAATATATAGGGTAAATAAGATATCCAGATACAGAGAGGGGGGGAGAGAGAGAGGGGAGAGAGAGAGAGGGGAGACAGAGAGAGAGAGAGGGGAGAGAGACAGAAACAGAGGGGACAGAGACATAGACAGAGAGGGGGGAGATATAAAGAGACAGAGAGGGGAGAGAGAAAGAGAGAGGGGGAGACAGGGGAGAGAAAGAGAGAGGGGAGAGAGAGACCAGAGAG